>NW_026775574.1:93049750-93119750 GCF_030987335.1 Cornus florida
ACAGTATGGCTAGAGAATCTTCCCGTTAAGATGATGTTACTGAATGATCAACATTTGAGGTATATTTGCCCATTGGGAGTATCATTTCTTTAAGGCTAATAAGCACAAACATATCTAGGTAGCCCATCAAAAGTGTTAGAAATTTCGGGTTGTGTTATAGTTTGCAAAAGCTTGTTACCTACTGCCCTTGTGATGTTGAAAGGAGATCTTGGGTGTAATTTAGGAAAAACATATCTAGGTAGCCCATCATAAGTTGCATGCAATTTGCATAGTTAATACAGTAGTATATTTGTGGGCCCCATTATATATATATATATATATATATATATATATATATATATATATATATATAGTAAAGTAGTTGTGCCGATATAGTCTAGCATATTCATGTATAATTTAACTCTTAATATGCAACTTTTTATGCTGTGTTTTGTTGTGCATGTGATTTGTTTCAGTTCTGATTGTTCTTATTCTATACTTTGCACATGATGAATAATATGTTACAAATTGAGTAATGTAGCTTCCAAGTAATAGAAATCAATATGAAGCGAAATAAAAGAAGATGATTGAGTGGAGAATATTTTGATCCCTTTTTGTCATTTTGAGCAATTACATTTGAAAGATGGATCTATTGGTGGTATTTCTCCTAAATGCTTGTTTGGCTTTAATAAATTATAGCCTTTTCCATGGCTTGGACTAATAGGGTTTTAATATGATTAAAATAGGTGTCTGATCCATTTTTTTTTTTCCATGAAGGTATGAGTTTTGATCTCTAGTTGAGGGTAGACATTTAAGAAAATGTGAACGACTGAAGATGATCGACGACCCTTTTGTCTCATGCTTTCTTGTGGCATGAGAATGAGATGCTATTTTGCTAATGTTCCATAGTAGAATTTAATGCCTACCATGTTTTATTCTATTTTAATTTTTATTTTTTAGTGGTGTTTTGTCCATTTAGTGAGTCTACTTCCCTCCAAACACAATGCCAAATTTTGATTGAGGGAGAATTCTTGTTAGTTGTTTTAAGTGGGCAGAATTGAACTAAGGATGTAAGCTTTATCTGATTTGGCTTGAGGTCTTGTTAGAATCAAGTAGTTGTGTTTGGTTGTGGTTTTGAGCACCTTTATGCCATTTCAAGTTTGATCCCTTTATGTGCAGAATAGTTGTGAGAGCTAATTCTGTATGTTAAGTTGTTTTTTTTTTTTTTTTTTTTTTTTTTTTTTTTTTTTTTTTTTTTGGGGGGGGGGGGGGGGGAGTCAAATGCCTTTAAGTTTCTTAACAGCATTATGCTGATTATGATGTGATTTATTGCATATTCGTTGGCATCACTTTGGTCGGAAGGAAGGGGGGTTGGGGGCTATGATGAAGTAGGATTTTGTATTGAAGTAAATCTCGGATATGCAGCCAATGCGACTTCGGGAGATGTATGCTTATGTAACAATATTGTAGTAGTTGGAATTTGTCTTTGATGATAAATATATTGTCTTATTCATATGGAATATGCCTTTAAAGATGACGTGTTTTACCTTTTCCCAGTTCATTCAATATACATTAGTCAATAAATCTTTGAAGTCCACCTCTGTAATGAACTTGTATATGTTAGAAGATGGTTTGTTTTTGCTTTTCCCAACTCTATACTATTAAGATGGACATTACCATGATTCTGATTAGCAGATCTATGAAGAAGGTGAAGGGGATACCATCAAGGTTTTGACTTATCTGTTAGAGTATTTCTCAATTTCATCATAGTACCTTATTTGAGGTGGAGAAATCTTTAGTTAAGATGGAATCTAACCTATTGGCATGTTTGAACTAGTTCATGAACTTTGAACCAATTCAACTGGGGTAATGAGTTAGACTTTGACTACTACCTTAGTTGAACCAGTTCAAGGTAGTAAGTTGCAACACTTTTGGGGCAACAAAGTTGAACCAGTTCAAGTGTTGCGGAACTGGTTCAACTCCCTTGGGAAGCTATGTGATTTGTTTTCCTTATTGGTTTTGGAAGGTAGAAGACTTTGGGAAAAAGCTGTAGATTTGGAGAAGAAATTATATCTCTATTTTAGAGTTAGATTAATATGGTAACTCCTTGTAGGAAAGTTGATCATTGTCTAATGTCTAACAAGGAATTGGATTTGAAGACTATAGACAGAGATGGGTATTAGAGAGAGAAAATTGTATAGAGAAAAACAAAATAGAGATTTGCCAAACCACGTAAATCTTACTTTTAGCTTGTGTGTGATTTTTATCTGTTATATTTGCCAATTGTGTGTGTATGAAACCCTAACATTATCCTGGAAAACTATGCTTAAATGTGTAAATTAATAGATCACTTCGGAATGGCATATACGTCACACATCCTAAATCAAGTAAAAGATCTGGCTTTCAGCAAGCCATCGCTACATCTATTTCATTAGGAATTGATGATCTTTTATCATACCTTCCAAGGGATGGCTAGTTCAAGATGACTATATACAGTATGAAATTGCAGCTTAATTGAATTTTTGTGCTATTGTTGCTTTAACTAAATTTGAGATGAATATCTTGAAATTTGTAGTGTAAGAACATAACCTGGCTCAAGATGATAATGCTGAATGTGGAGTTATGAAGCTGTTAGTTCAGGCCATCCATCCTGCTAGTTTGACATTTAATGTGCCTGGAACTCTGCATCTTGGTATGAGCTTTTTGGACTTTAGATGGACTTCCTTAGATTGTATTTTGGATTAGCTTTTGAATTGACAACTTTGATTTCATGGTTGAATAATGAGGCATTTCATTCAACCTGTTTTCAATGGAGTACAAAATTTGATTTATAAATAAAAGTAGACTGCCTGCTGGATGTAGCAATAAATACTATTTTTTATTTGATCCACAATGTGAAAACTTGCACCCACATATTGTTTTTTGACATCCATTTTGTTATGAAATAAGGATCGAATAAGAGTTTATGAGAACAAGAGAAAAATAATAACAAGAAAAATGAATAGGCACACACAAAACCAATATATTTTCTTCAAGTGTCACTTGAAGATTGCACACACAAAAGGATTTTCTCACACACACAAAACCAATATATTCTCTTCATCCGAATATTGTCTTACTCTTGGATGCCTCTCGGATGCTTCAAACTATGGAGGGCAAAGGCTATTTATAGCCAAAATGGGACACCAAAATGAGGCTACTTGGTGACCACTCAAAAGACTTGTTGGGCACACATTCTTGGAGGCCAAGGCTACTTGGTGACCACTCAAAAGACTTGTTGTGCACACATTCTTAGAGCCAAGAATCTTGATGCATCATAGGTGATGCAAGCCTCAAATTGAGCCATATGTTCAACAAATCTCCATCTTGGCGAAAATTCTCCACCTTGGCAAAAATTTCGAATGAGCCACAAACTCCATCCTTGGCAAAATTTCTCCGCCTTAGCAGAAATGATAAGACAACATCATAAAGAGTCTTTCTTCAACACAATGTGAGTAATAAAAATAACGTCATCATCATCTCCAACAGAAAACAAATTAATAAAGAATTTTAGTTAAATTTGAGTCATCCTCAAACTTAACACTTGGGCTCTCATTCTTCAACCCATGCATGTCTTGCGTAGCCACAAGCATACCTTCAGTATTTGTGTCAAACTCTAAATGCTTACCAAAAGTAACCTCAGAAATTTCAAGTTTGACATCTCCTTCGGCAACCTTTTCCAACAGCCCATAAACCACCGACTGGTAATGAAAAGTCATCTTCTCACCCTTGTGGAGAATAGGACGTCCTTGACTTTTCCTCGCATCTCTGTTGTGACCAACTACTTGCCTCCCACGTATCTTAATGGCACTCGAATGGACTATCTCATTGCCACCAAGATTATTGCAAGTCAATATCACACCTGTCCTCATGGGTTTGCCTCCCTGTTAGGACTGCTACAATTTCAGTTGCCATCTGCAAACGGATTTCATTCTCCCACCATGTTGTGTAGTCCCCTCACAACCCTTTTGAGAACTAGGATCGTAACTCCTCTTTTTATCTTTTCCTTTGCCAATACCTTGTTGAGTAAGCAGGGTCTGCATCTTAATACGCCAAAGACTAAAACTAATCTTGCCATCAAATTTCTCAATCTCGTATTTTGTCGACATCTCAAAAACTCCCCAAAAGCTCTAATATCAGTTTGTTATGAAATAAGGATCGAATAGGAGTTTATGAGAATAAGAGAAAAATAATAACAAGAAAAATTAATAGGCATACACAAAAGGGACAAGGATTTATACGTGGTTCACCCTCACAAATAGGGTTACATCCACAGGCGATGATGATTCGTATCACTATAAAGAAAAAGTTTACAAACTGAAAAACATTTTGGTTCTTCCTCACAATAATCTCTCTTCTCACACCACTCACTCACCAATAAAGAAGACTCACTCAACACTCAAGAAATACCCCAAATAGTATATGGTTTTAACAAAGAGAAAAACCCACCCAAAGACAAGCTTCAAGTGTCACTTGAAGATTGCACACACAAAAGGATTTTCTCACACACACAAAACCAATATATTCTCTTGATCCGAATATTGTCTTACTCTTGGATGCTTCAAACTATGGAGGGCAAAGGCTATTTATAGCTAAAATGGGACACCAAAATGTGGCTACTTGGTGACCACTCAAAAGACTTGTTAGGCACACATTCTTGGAGGCCAAGGCTGCTTGGTGACCACTCAAAAGACTTGTTGTGCACACATTCTTGGAGGCCAAGAATCTTGATGACATCATGGGTGATGCAAGCCTCAAATTGAGCCATATGTTCAACACATTTTATATCTTTAGAATTTATAAGTGTCACATCAGATGATCTACAATCATCACATGTGTGCGTTATTGCACGTGTGTGCTGCTTATGGGCCGTCCAAGCAGTACAACACTTTATTATGTTTTGCATAGGATAGGAACGGTGGAGCTAATGATAATGTAGAATTAGGTTTGAGTTATTATTAGAAAAAGTGAAACCAGTTGTAGCTATAAAGATGACAAGAACAATTTTGATTATTCTATCCAACTTGATAGACTATGAATTATGATAATTTGAAGCTGTTAAACGTTTAATACCAAAAGAAGGGAAAAGAAAAAAAATAAAAAGACAAAAAAAGACGTGCAGTTGCGTCTTGCGTTTTATTTTTCAAGTTATTCTATAAAAAAATAAATAAATAAAACCAGAGCCACTTATTGGTGGATGGTGGACCATTGGACGTTCACTTAATGTTTGACATGGGTTCTAATTATACGAATTAAGGGGAGAAATTATGGATAATAGCAAATAAAGCAATCTTTTTCACATGTTTAAATTATTACAAGTACAAATTTTGAGCTAATTCACATGTCAAATAATTATTTATTTATTTAATTTGAGTTTCTAACCTTTTCAATCGATTTAAAAAAAAAAATAGAATTTTGAAGCTTAAAATTAGTTGGACTTTACAATAAATAAATAAAATACTAATAGTATTCATCATGTTCTTAATTGAATAAAAATGATAGAACACAATTTTTGAATAATAAAACCAAAAAATAAAAAATAAAAAATAAAAGAAAGAAAGAAAGAATAGACCGTCATCATTCTTTAAGAAAAGAATATAGGATATGGTCCCACCTTTTTTATTTTATTTGGGAATTTAAAAAAAAAAATTTCTTAAAAAAAAAAATATATATCAAAGAGGAGAAGGTAATATTCATTTCCTTTGTTTGTTATAAAAATAAATAAATTATGAGTCATGCTATTTACCCGACAAATAAAAATCTACTACTTCACCGAGTCTATGTGGATGTTCATATGTCAAATATAAAAAATCATATCTATGTCCTAAGATTTTTTTTTTTTTCGTAGTTGTTACTCACACACACGTCTCTTCTGAGAATTGAACCCCTGTCTTCCTTCCGACACTGCTACGCCACTGCCCGTTGGTAACGTCCTTAGATTTCATCTTAATATTCTTTGTTAACAATTAATGTTTGAATCACCCGGTTGTTAAACGTTTAATACTAAATTACAAATAAAAGTCAAAAATAATATCAAAGATTTCATCTTAATATTCCTTTGTTGATAATTAAAGTTTGAATCATCGTGTTGTTAAACGTTCAATACTAAATTACAAATAAAAGTCAAAAATCATATCAACCTCCTAAGATTTCATCTTAATAATCTTTGTTAACAACTAAAGTTTGAATCACCTATTGTTAAACGTTTTATCCTAAACAAAAAAATAAAAATAAAAAAAAACATGTGGAGTTGCATCTTGAGTTTTATTTTTCAAGTTATTCTATAAAATAAAATAAAAAACATGCGGAGTTGCGTCTGGGCCTTCACTTGATGTTTGGCATAGGTAGGGGTGACAATTCGTGTTCATGGGTTATAATTGTGTCGTGTCGATATAAGGGTATTATACGAAACAGGTAAACCCAAACATAACCAACTTAATAAAAGTGTTAAGAATCCTCAACACTAACCCAACCCGTTTATTAAACGGGTAAATGAGTTAATTCGTTTAATGACCTGTTTATGAAAATGAAGCATTTAATATTTAATCAAATAATAAATAATAATAATAAAATTGTCACAGTTAACCCAAATATTCAAAATAAGGAAAAAATTATAAGGACAAAGTTTATGTTGAGATGACTTAACAATCCATAGTAACTGGGTTTAAACAGGTAACATATTACATATGTTATATTTACGTTTATAACATATTGAGTTAAACGAGTCATAAATGGGTTACACGGGTTGAACCTCTCAACACTAACCCGACACGGTTAAGTTAACAGATTAATCGTGTCAACTTGTTTATGACCCGAACCTGTTTAAGGTCAACACAAACCCGCTTATCTCGTGTCGTGTCAATCCGTTTAATATTTATTGTACAAGTGCTTTTGACTAAATTACCCTCATTTGGTCACTATTTAGTAGTTAATTTTTTAGTTTGGTGACCATTTGTCTTTTTTGGTCACTAAAATCTAATTTTCCCAATAAAGTATTGGAGAGAAATTAATCTCTAAGTTTTCAACTTACTTCTATTAAAAATTTCTCTGTTTGATTTGTAGGAAAGTCTTGACTTTTTTTAGATTTTGAAGTTGACATAATAGGATTCTAAGTTATTTTTTGAGATCCTTAAATCAAGTTTCCAGTTAAAAATAAATAAATGAATAAAATACTATATTGAGCACCTTTTCTTGTTACTTAAAATTTGTTATTTTTTCAATCTTTCTACGTCGTCTAATAAGTTGTCATTTTAAGAGAATTAAAATAATAATTTTATTTATAGAAAACACTATCACGTACTTATAAATAAAATTAAAGTAATCACGTCCCTACTTCTTTTATTCCCCTCTCGTTTTCTTTTCATATCCTAGCTCCCAAACATAGCCCAATGCTACTTTATCTCAATTATGTGATTAAACAAAGATAGGCTAGATAATAGTGTATTCTTGTTACATGTCCTACTCAATTTCCTTTTGTGAATGGATCCTCTCCACACAAAACTTCTCATACCACTTCCCTTCCCTACTTCCATTCCCCTCTCCATTTCTTTTCATATCCTGACTGCCAAACGTAAGCCCAATTCTGAACCCTCTGTTTTCATCGGAACCTAAAAAATGGCGGACTCATTCCCCAAAACACATCTCGATCAAACGTCGTCTGCAACTCCAAACCCACCATCACCATAACCCCCCAAACCTCCATTTCCGAAGACCAACCCACAATGGCAGAATGGGTTCTTCAAAGCGGTGGCAATGGATTCCCGAGAGGAGAGGAGAGGGGTGATCGGCAGGCACAGAGGCGAGGTAATTTATTTCATTAATTTACGGGTTGCTTAAATTTCCAAATCCCAATCCCACATCGATAAAATAGAATATTAGATTTCGGTTAATAATAAGCGGCGTTGCAATCCAATATTGCCGAGACCAGTAGCGCGGGCTTGTGACCAAGCGGGGCATTAAAGTGGTTGGATTGGATTGGAATGTGCAACTGAAACTGCCTTAGCTGGAAAGAATTGTTAAAAACTAAAATCCGAACCTTAGCTGGAGAATTGTTAAAAACTGAAATCCGAACCTTAGCTGGAAAACTTGCAATACATGAATAATACCCTAGCTCGCTATACATGGATTGTTAAAAATTGAGACTGCCTTAGCTCCGGAGAACTATCCTCCTAGCTCTGGACTGGTGAATTGTTAAAATTGAAACTGCAACTGCCTTAGCTGGAGAACTAGCCCGTCACACATAGACAACCACTTTTTGGTTCAGGTCTTTGATTTTTTATGGTGTGTGCATGTTATATGTTTCTAGTGATGATAGGTGAAGAACTAGCCCGTCACATATAGACAACCACTTTTTGGTTCAGGTCTTTGATTTTTTATGGTGCGCGCATGTTATATGTTTCTAATGATGATAGGTGAATACTCCGAGAGAAAGAGAAGAAGAAATTCTCTTATTGCATATTTAGAAATTGTATAGAAACAATACATAAATAGGAAAATTTGGAGGCTACAGACCAGCTACTCAATTTCCTAAATTGATGGAATAAAACAAGCAACAAATAAATAGGAATTAAACTAGGAAAGTCAACACACAGAAAGAATCAAATCAACATTAAATTGGAAAAACAATCAGCTAGCATTTACACCCTAAGATTAGGGTGCCAGCTATTCATGGATAAATCCATGTCTCCACTACGTATTGAGAAAAAAGAAAGAATTCACAACACTCCCCCTCTAGGTAGAGCATAGATGTCGATCATGCCTAGCTTGGCTCCTAATTTTTCGAAATTCCATCTCGGTAGGCCCTTTGTCAAGATATCAGCAGTTTGGTTACTTGTAGGAACAAATGTCATACAGATTGTTCCTTCTTCAATTTTCTCTTTGATAAAATGACGATCTACTTCCACATGCTTTGTTCGATCATGATGAACAGGGTTATGAGCTATACTAATCGCAGCCTTATTATCACAGTACAGCTTCATATGCAAATTTGCTTCAATTTATTATTCTTGTAATAATAACTTTAACCACAATAATTCACAAATACCCTGAGCCATAGCTCTAAATTCAGCCTCTGCACTGCTTCTAGCAACAACTGTTTACTTTTTACTTCGCCAAGTTACTAGGTTTCCCCAAACAAACGTACAGTAACCAGTAGTGGACCTTCTATCTGTAATTGAACGTACCCAATCAACATCTGTGTATGCCTCAATTTTCTTCTCTTCATGTTTTCCAAAAAACAGGCCTTTACCAGGAGTTCTTTTGAGGTACTTGAGGATTCTGTACACAGCTTCTAAGTGATCCTTTCCAGGAGAATGCATGAATTGACTGACTGCACTAACTGCGAAGGCTATGTCTGGACGTGTGTGAGACAAATAGATCAGCTTTCCAACCAATCGCTGATACATGCCTTTATCCACAGGAGTTCCACCTCCTGTCAGTCCTGGCTTTTGATTAGGATCCATCGGAGTGTCAGCAGGTTTACAACCAAGCATACCTGTCTCCTTTAGTAAATCCAGAGTGTATTTTCGCTGTGAGACTGAGATTCCTTTGCTGGTTCTTGCAACTTCCATGCCCAAAAAATATTTTAAGAAACCAAGATCTTTAATCTCGAATTCACTAGCCAGAGTCTTCTTCAATAGTTCCATTTCTTCAAGATCATTACCTGTGAGGATTATATCATCAACATAAACAATTAATATTGTGACTTTCCCTTCATGGGATTGTTTATAGAATAAAGTATGATCTACTTGAGTTTGACTGTATCCATGGCTGCAAATTGCTTTAGTGAATTTTTCAAACCAAGCATGTGGTGACTGTTTCAGCCAATAAAGGGATTTCCTCAGTCTGCATACTTTCCCAGATTCGCTCCTGTTTTCAAATCCTGGTGGTCTGTCCATGTATACCTCCTCATCAATATCTCCATTAAGAAAGGCATTCTTCACATCTAGTTGTTGTAGAGGCCAATCCAAATTTGTTGCGAAAGATAAAAGGACTCAGATGGTGTTCAGTTTTGCCATCGGTGCAAAAGTCTCCTGGTAGTCCACTCTATATGTCTGAGTAAATCCCTTCGCTATAAGTCTAGCTTTATATCTCTCAATAGAGCCATCAGATTTGTACTTTACAGTGAAGACCCATTTACACCCTACTGTTTTCTTTCCTGTAGGCAAGTTTACCAATTCCCACGTGCCATTTTTTTCAAGAGCCCTCATTTCTTCTTTAACAGTTTCTCTCCACTCTGGAATAGATAGAGCCTCCTGTATAGAATTTGGAATTTTGACACTGGAAAGATTAGTGGTAAAAGCTCTATAGGATGGTGATCATTTTTTATACGAAACAAATCTAGAGATAGGATGAAGGGTGCGTGATCGAATTCCTTTTCTATGGGCAATTGGAAAATCTAGATCAGATTCATTATTAAGCATAGAATTAGACTCGAAGGGGAGATTACCTGAATCAAAATTTCGAGTCACTGTCTTAGGTTCGGATTCTTGGCGATGCTGAGGTGGTGGTTGCGCTATTACTTATTGATTGTTTCGTCGAGTGTAAACCCGTAGCTCTTGTTCATTCGGTTGCTGAAGTTCTCCCCTATCTGAGAATTTTCCCATGTTAATGGCATAGTAGGATTAGAAGGGGATGGTGGAGGTTGATTTGGTTGAGATGGGGTTGAGTTAGGTAGAGAAATATCCCAAAACTAATCTTCCGAAATATGTTGCTCCCTCTGAAGATCAGTTTTTGAAAAAAATGACTGGTTCTCAAAAAAGGTGACATCCATGGAGGTGAGAAATTTCTTTTTTTTCTGGAGAATAACATCGGTACCCCTTTTGAGTAGGAGAGTATCCCACAAACACACATTTTATGGCTCTTGGATCAAGCTTGCCACGGTTATAGCTATGTATATGGACAAAAGCCGTACAACTAAACACTTTGAGAGGTAATTTGCTAATGAAACGTATATGAGGATACGCTTCAATCAAGGAGTTGAGGGGAGTCTGATAATTTAGGACTCTAGTGGGCATACGGTTTATGAGACAAGAGGCAGTGATAATTGCTTTTCCCCAAAAAGTTTTTTTTTCATATTTGAGATGAACATGATAGATCGAGCCACGTCTAGGAGATGGCGGTTTTTTCTTTCAGAGAGGCCATTTTGTTGGGGGGTATCCACACATGAGCTTTGATGAATAATGCCATGTTTGTTAAGAAACTCACTGAGAACAGAGTTAAAATATTCACAACCATTATCATTTCTTAATATTTGAATTTTTGTTTGAAACTGATTTTGGATCATGGAGTGAAATTATTTGAAAATATGCGCAGTTTCAGATTTTTCTTTTAAGAGAATGACCCAACAAATTTTGGTGTGATCATCAATGAAGGTTACTAACCATTTTTTACGTGTAAAAGTTGTTACTTTAGAAGGCCACCAAATATCATTATGAATGATGGAAAAACGTTTTGATGATTTGTACGGTTGAGATGGAAAAAAAGTACGATGATGTTGAGCAAGTTGACATATTTCACATTGAAATAAGGCTGGATTTTTATTCTTGAATAATGAAGGAAATAGGTTTTTAAAATAGCAAAAACTAGGGTGGCCAAGTCTACGATGCCATAACATTATTTCTTTTTCTCTAGATAAAGAAAGAACTTCACTCTCGCAGCTTGTTTTTTGAGCTTGTCCACTGACGACTATGTCCTCATCAAAGTAATAGAGCCCTTCACATTCCCTAGCACTGCCAATCGTCCTCCCCGAAGACAGTTCTTGAAATTCACATAAGGAATTAGAGAATTTAGCAATACAGTCTAGATCCTTAGTCAGTTTGCTAATAGACAAAAGATTACATGAAAGATTAGGAACATGAATAACAGATTTGAGGGCTAGACTATTTGAAATTGGAATTGAGCCTTTTCCTGCAACGGAAGATAATGAACCATCTGCAATTTTTATTTTTAGACTTCCAGGACATGGATTATATGAAGAGAAAAAATTTGCACAACCTGTCATGTGATCGGTGGCTCTCGAATCAATGATCTAGGGTTCCTTTTTGCTGACACTTAAAGCAATTTTAAAACTACCTTGTTGGGCTAAGAAAGACGAAGGATTGCTGGAATTTGTGCTAGACTGGTTAAAGAGTTTGATCAGCTGCTCCATTTGGTCCTTGTTGAAAGATAAGGCACCAGAGCTATGGCTGTCTGGAACAGGGATCGGTGGCTGACCGTCGGCTGCAGTTTGATATCCTTGTGGTTCTCTTTCTGATCTTGGCTACCAGTTTGGTGGTTTTCCATGTATTTTCCAGCATGTTTCTCGGGTATGATCTAATTTGCGGTAATGGTCACACCATGGTCTGCCTTTTTGAGGACGGTTGTCATAGTTTAAGGGACTGGAGTTTTTGGTAACCAAGGCTAATCCTTTTGTTGAAGCAGGTTGATTTTGGCTACCCATCATCTCCTTTTTTTTGCTTTCCTCACGTCGAACTTCTAAGAATACTTCACGGATGCTTGGTCGAGGTTTAATACCGAGGACTCTTCCCCTTACTTTATCAAGGTCTTTATTAAGACCCAACAGAAACTTATAGATTTGTTCTTTCTTGACAATCTTTCTATATTTTTCTACATCTCCGAGAATATCCCATACGGAGGTCTCGAACATATCTAGTTACTGCCAGTGATGAGTGAGTATATTGAAATATTGGGTAACAGACATCTCACCTTGTCGTAGATTATGAAGGATACCCTTAATTTCAATCAGTTCTGATGTATTTTCATTATCAGAATAAGTCTCTCTTGCTACATCCCACATCTCCTTTACTGTTGCATAGAACATGAAGTTTTCTCCCACCTCTGTAGTCATGGAATTAACCAACCATGACATTACCATCATGTTCTCAGCTTTCCAAGTTTTGAATTTTGGATCTTCTTTCGCTGGAGCAGTAATCTCTCTAGCGAGATAGTCGTCCTTTCCTTTGCCACAAACTTATATCATGACAGATTGAGACCATTGTGGGAAATTGTTTATGTTCAGTTTGTGTCCGGTAATTGGTAAGACTGAGCCTTCGGATCCTCCGATATGGCTGAGGATGGTTTTTTCTTGAGTAGATGTCATACCCAAGGTATTACTATGACTATCGGTTGCTAAGCCGTGTTTTACCATCCTCTTTTTTTTTTTTCTTCAGGCGATTTCTGGGCTGATCTTTCCTGCCGAGTGTACTCTGTTTTGAACAGAGCAAGAGGGGACAGGTGTGAAACTGGCCGAAGATAAGGAAAAAAAATGAAGCTTAGGAAGGGTCGGAGAGATGATGCCAAGCAAGAGCTTTATTTTTGCTTTGATACCATAATGATGATAGGTGAATACTCCGAGAGAAAGAGAAGAAGAAATTCTCTTATTGCATATTTAGAAATTGTACAGAAACAATACATAAATAGGAAAATTTAGAGGCTACAGACCAGCTACTCAATTTCCTAAATTGATAGAATAAAACAAGCAACAAATAAATAGGAATTAAACTAGGAAAGTGAACACATAGAAAGAATCAAATCAACATTAAATAGGAAAAACAATCAGCTAGCATTTACACCCTAAGATTAGGGTGCCAACTATTCACGGATAAATCCATATCTCCACTACGTATTGAGAAAAAAGAAAGAATTCTCAACAGTTTCAGTTCTGATTATTGTAATACCCGTATTTTATTTATTTATTTATTTATCTAGTTAACTTTTTAAGGTATACTAGAGATAATAGGTAATTTTTTTTAAAAAAAAGTTGAATTTTTTTTAAATGGGATCCTAAATTATCTCACCTACCAGTTATTGTTACCCTTTATAAGTTTATCTTACTTTGTATATCATATTACATTATTTTATAAATCGAAAGAGAGATAAAGATAATAGGGTTATACAGAGTGAGTGACATCTGACGTCGCGTACCTGCCTGCAGTTTATGGGAAGAGGGTCGGTGATCGGAGATTCGTATAGTAGAAGGGATTAGCGTTTTCAGGCAAGTTAATCTTGCATTATACTTCTATATATATTTGTCACTTGTTCATTAAGAATCCAATTTGTATGTTTTAATAATTATAGTAAAATTGATGATGGTTATTATTATAATAGGAGAGTTGTGTAATTGTTATCATGAATTTATTTGTATGCAATCAAGGGAACTGTTTTTTATTCAAAATTAAATAAGGTTTAATCATAGAAATTATAATCATTAATTTTAGTTAGAATTGTGAAGATTGGGTATCTTATTATTATATTTGTAATTGATTCTATAATTGTACATGATTCAATAAACCCTTTCATTCAAAAGATTAGAATGATTATTAGTGACAGGTCACTGTTTTGATCTATTTGTATTTATTTGATGAAGTATCAGATATGGTGGAAGATATGAATTAGAGAACGAACTTGTGTGTATTATATTATTATTATATATAATATAACATAAATATAATATTATGTTTACATATGAACATGTATATATTCGTCATGTGAATTGATTTTAGAAATTCTATCTCTCTGTATAGATTGAATTAAATATATATACTGGCATCAACTCTATTAACTATGTAGTGTACCGTGTATATGCTAATGATAATATATATAGATTATTTAGATATCTTTTCTAGATAATTTTGAGAATGAATCTTGTGAGTTAATTGTAGGCCTATGAATGGGTTAGATGACATGGAACTTAATTGACTTCCATAATTTTTTTTTTTTTTTTTTTTTTTTTTTTTTTTTTTTTTTTTGTTAAACATAATTTTGGTTTGTTACCAAGTTCTGGGCATGCAAATCAAATTGGCATGTTAGTGGGTTTGTGTAAGCCAAATTGCGGGCAAGTGAATGGGAGAGAGTGTGGCCTAACCCGTATGAATTTTGAATTTGGTTTAGACTAGCTGTGTTTACTTTCTAAATCTGTTATTTTTGGGTTCACTCGTGTATGAAATTAAATGTTACTTTTAATTGATTTTTAAGTATTTTGCATTAAATAAATTAGGGAAAATAGTAATTATATTTCAAAAATTACAGAATACTCCAGTTTACTCTTTTTCATCATATTGAACTCAATTGTGATGAAATTTTGATTTTTAGATGATGTCTAGATAGTTTAAATGAAATAAAACTTAAAAAAGTATTATTTTCAGCACTAAAATGGAGAGTACGGAAAAACTATTAAGAGTTAGATTCTGAAATTTTGCAGGGTCATGTATCTAAGGTTAGGCTATGTCCAGAAATTTTGTACTCGCACTAGTTGGGTCATTAGAATTCTTTTATTGAATTAAATGTATATTTTGGTGCTTTAATTATTAATTCGAATTATTAATTAATAATGTCTTTCATAATTCACCATAATTAATAATTAATGGATGAGTTTGGATTAGTCGGAGGGTAGTCGGGGACTGACCCTATGATGACTTTTGGGTGTGGTCAAGGACTTAACTATTTGGGAGTGCACTGCCCTATTATTATGGCCATGGGTCTAATGAGCCCTTACTGTGTGAACGTGATCAGGGATCATCTAGGGAGTAGACATACAATCCAACCACACGTGTATTTTCGGTATTCAGGGACTATACGATTCACACCACTTTATTAGATGGGAGCCCGACGCTCATATGGGATATGTGGATTTATTAAAAGTAAATGATGATTATTTATGGGTTTATAATTAACTGGGTTATACATATTTAATTAATGCATTTGTTGAGTTACTTATATATATGGAAATATAAGGTAAGGTTAGCTTGCTGAACGATGATTGTGTTTAGCATTTCTTGTTGAGCTTGTGAGCTCACCCCATTATCACATTTCAGGTGCTCGTAGAGTAGGAACGTGACGGAGACACGTGACGGGGATGGATTTTAGCTCATTGCACTTTTACTTAGTTTTTACTCGGTTTTTCTTTATTTTGATCATTGTAATAAAGTTGGTGATTTGTGAGACCTTGTTTAGTTCACTGAGTGGTTATGGATTTTTATGATGTTAGAGGAAATTTCATCTCTATTCATTATTTGTATCAATTTGTCAGGCTCTCATTTTAATAAAATTAAATGATAAGATTCATCGAAATTCTATTTATGGTGGATGTACGTTGAGAATGGGTGGAAGTTATACTTTAAATTTTATATGAAGAACAAGTAGTTCTTGTATTAAAATTTAGGGTGTGACAGTTTGGTATCAGAGCCTAGGTTAAGAATTACCTGGCTAAATGAAGTGATAGTAAGAATAGGAGCATATACTTATACAAATTATTTGCTCACTTACCATGCTCCAGTTTAAAGTATAAGTTACTTGTGAGACTTATCATTGACATTCTTGATTGGAAATAGGATGTCAGGAGCTGGAAGAGGCAGAGGATGACCTCTTAGAGGCAGAGGTCAGGGAGGTGCTGGTCGTGGTGGTGTTGACCATGACAATGTTCTATTAGAGGATGCACCTTATGCGCCGAATCCTATGATTGGATTTATCAGAGATATACGCAAATTAGGAGCTGTTGAATTTGTCGGACCTACCGATCCACTTGATACCGAGAAGTGGATTGAAGATATGGAAAAGTATTTTAAGATGATAGACTGCACTAAGGTGTAGAAAAGGAAGATTGGAGCTTTTCTTTTATCTGGTGAGGCACGCCAGTGGTGGCAATCAGAGACCCAGATGGTTGTGGACATTATAGCTATGACCTGGATGATTTTAAAACTCGGTTTAATGACAAATACTTTCCACTATCAGTGAAGGAGAAGAAGGTAACTGAGTTCATGCAGCTGGAATAGGATAATGAGATGTCAGTCAGTGAGTATGAGAGGAATTTTACAGAGCTATCCCAATTCATTCCTCATATTGTTACGAATTAGTTGCACAAGGTTAGAATGTTTGAACGAGGGTTGATCTCTCATGTGAAGAAGTTTGTGGTGGGTCATCGTTATGACACGTATGCTAAAGTGGTGGAATGTGCGATGGCGGTAAAAGAGAATAATTGCATTGCCTTTTAGAAACAGAAAGAGCGTAGGGCAGAACAGAAAAGTAAGGGGGCTAATAGCTCTCAACAGAATCAGAGGGGTCAGCAGTAGCAGACTTAGAGAAACTGGCAGGGTCAGTCTTGGCAGAGAGGTAGACAAGATTGAAGAGCAGGGAAACGTCAGAGAGTTGGTGAAGGTGAGCAATCCACAGCTTTAGTACCAGCCACACCTCATGATGCACAGCTATATCAGTTCAGCGGGCATTCCTATAATTGTTGTGAGCAAGGACATTTGGCTCGTAATTGTCCCAAGCCTCACAAGAATAACCAGCAAAGAGGTTAGGCACCACAGCAGCACGGAGGTGCAAGGTTTAATGCAGTTGTTCCAGATGGGAGACAAGACTGTGTACTACCAGTAGTGGAAGGTACACTTACTATTTATAGTAGTATAGCTAGAGTATTATTTGATTCAGGTTCTTCATATTCTTTTATTGCATTATCATTTATGGACACACTGGGATTAGAACCTGGACATATGAGTAATGCCCTATCTATTGCAACTCCACTCGGGAACGCGACGACACTTGATAGAATATGTCGTGCATGTTCTGTTACAATTGGGGAGTTGGAGTGTCTTATTGATCTGATAGTATTACGTATGAGAGACTTTGATACTATATTGGGTAAGACTGAGCCTTCGGAGTTGGAGTGTCCTATTGATCTGATAATATTATGTATGAGAAATTGTTTCCGTTCAGTTTGTGTCTGGTAATTGGTAAGACTGAGCCTTCGGATCCTCCGACATGGCTGAGGATGGTTTTTTCTTGAGTAGATGCCATACCCAAGGTATTACTATGACTATCGGTTGCCAAGCCGTGTTTTACCATCCTCTTTTTTTTTTTTTTTCTTCTTCTGGGCGATTTCTGGGCTGATCTTTCCTGCCGAGTGTACTCTGTTTTGAACAGAGCAAGAGGGGACAGGTGTGAAACTGGCCGAAGATAACGAAAAAAAAGGAAGCTTAGGAAGGGTCGGAAAGATGATGCTAAGCAAGAGCTTTATTTTTGTTCTGATAATGATGATAGGTGAATACTCCGAGAGAAAGAGAAGAAGAAATTCTCTTATTGCATATTTAGAAATTGTACAGAAACAATACATAAATAGGAAAATTTGGAGGCTACAGACCAGCTACTTAATTTCCTAAATTGATGGAATAAAACAAGCAACAAATAAATAGGAATTAAACTAGGAAAGTCAACACACAGAAAGAATCAAATCAACATTAAATAGGAAAAACAATCAGCTAGCATTTACACCCTAAGATTAGGGTGCCAACTATTCACGGATAAATCCATATCTCCACTACATATTGAGAAAAAAGAAAGAATTCTCAACAGTTTCAGTTCTGATTATTGTTCCTATTATGTACTTTTCACATGATGAATTGTCTCACACAAATTGAGTAATTTAGCTTCCAAGTAATATAAATGATGATGAAACAAAAATAATAATAGAAGATGATTGAGTGGAGAATTTGATCCCTGTCATTTTTAAACAATTTACCTGTTGAATGATGGATCTATTGGTGTTAGTTCTCCTAAGATGCTTGTTTTGCTCTAATAAATTGTAATGTTTATAATCCTTTTCCATGGCTTAGACTAATGAGGTTTTAATATGATTGAAAAGGGTGCCTGATCCCTTCTTATCTTATTTTATTTTTTATGGAGGTATGCACATTGATCTCTGGTTGAGGTAGACATCCAAGAAAATATGAATGATTGAAAAGATCTTTAACCTTTGCTTGTAAAGTGGTGGAGTTTATTGCAACTGGACGAAGGATTAATATTGCTTGCGTTAAGTTCAATAATGTGCTCGTATCCCTTTAACATAAAAAGTAAATTTTGATCAAGGGAGATTCTTGTGCTACTGGTTTAATTAGAGAGAACGAATTATTCCACCCCTTTGTCGGGTTTGGCTTGAGGACTTGTAAGAGTTGAGTGGCAGAGTTTGGTAATGATTTTTAGTACCTTTATGGCATTTTCAAACTTGATTCCTTTATGTGTAGAATCATTGTCAGACCTTATTATTTATGTTAAAAGTGATGTAGGTTTCATTACATGTTCGTTGACTTCACATTGGTGGGTACGAGTAGGGGTTCTGGGCTATACCAGGGGAATCGTAGATGGATTTGCTTAGATTGCTTTTCAATTAGCTTTTGAATTGACTGCATAAATTATGTAGGAGACTATTTATGGGCTGAAACTATTTTGATTTCATGCTTGAATAATGAGGCAATTTAGTTAACTTACACCTAAAAGTAGACTGCTACTGGATATAGCAAATTAGCAATAAATCTTTCCTTAGACTTAGTCTGGAAAGTGATACTGGTTGGCATGCTACAATGTAAGGGGTAAAGGTCTCGTGAAAACTTGCACCCACGTATTGTTATGTGACATCCACCAGTTTTTTCCATTGGAAGCAGTTGTATCTTCAGAATTTATACTCAACACTTCACTGCAAGACTTTAGAATACGAGGATATCAAGTGATATAACCTAACAGGATTTTGTAATTTGGGCAGTAATGATTTAGGAAAGTCTAGAAACCTCTGACCTTGATTGATAGGTCAACAAGCTATCCGTAGAAAGGACTATGAACCTGGTAGGTCAACAAGTTCTCTCTTAGTAGAAACTACATTGCAATATGAAAGTTTACAAGGATATGGTTCCTAAGATTTTACTGGCTTTAAACATTCATCTCCTTCTGGAAAAGAACCTTGGTGCAACTTATGATATTGTGGAATCGGGTTGAATTATTATTAGAAAAAAGTGAAATTGGTTGCTTCTTTAATGAAATGCTAAGAACGATTTTGGGACACTACCTTAGGTTATCACTGCAGTTAATTATATTTTTTTATGATATAGTATCATATTTGGACTTTTAGCTTTTTGAAAGATGTCTCACTTGATAGGTTATGCATATAAGAGGCTGTTATATGTTTCAAATTTCATAGTGCAAACATGTAGTATAATGTATATAGATATTATTGAACCAATTTAAACAGATTCTGAATTCTCTTATAGAAGATACACCTCACTCTTGTGCCTGAGCTGATACTGTTGTTGTATCAAAGATCTCCTCCTGACCAAGAAAATGAGATTGATCCATATTCCCGAACATGTTATGAAGTTTGTAGAAGCTTGTGGGATACCTGTAGCCAGTGTGACCAAGAAGAGAGATCTTAGGGTTGCAATGCAGAAAATGTTGGATACACCCGGGCCATACTTCCTATATGTTGTCATATATCTCATTAGGAGCACATTTTATAATTCCTATATATAAAATGAGGTTGATTCCATGTAAATTAAAATTTATTTACATAATTTAATGATTAGACTTCTTATTGAATTGAATTGAATCTGTTATGAAATAAGGATCGAAAGGAGTTTATGAGAATAAGGGATAAAATAAATGACAAGAAAATATAATAGCGCGCACACAAACGAGACAAGAATTTACGTGGTTCGGCTATGCCTACGTCCACGGGGAAAAGACAGAAAAATATTTCACTTTAGAAATAAAGAGATACAAGGCTAAGTTGCTCATACCCAAAACCTAAATTACACCCGAACTCTCTTACACCTTCACTTTACTATATTGAGTAAACACACTCAATTTTGTTTTTGGATGATCTTGGTTGAATGAGATCCTCGGCTATTTATAGCCAAAGATCTACTTGCTGGGCAAGCATATTGAAAATGGTCAACAAGCTTCTTGTGTACACCATTGAAAGGCTTCATCATTACGCACCTGGATTGGCAAGTTGCTGATGCAACTGCTAACCTTAATTTGAGCCATAAAAAATCAACAAATCTCCACCTTGGCGAAAATTCAAATTAGCCACTGTATCTCTGCAAAACAAAATGTCTTCTCCACCAATAAATCTCCACCTTAGTGAAAATTCAGTTGTTGACCTCAATTTGAGCAATGTTTAAACTTGAGAGCCGGAATGGACTTTGTCATCATATCCACCAGATTTTTAGTTGTGCCAATTTTCTTCAATGTAGTAATTCCTTCTTATATGACATCCCGAATAAAATGATATCTAACATCAGTGTGATATCTGACATTAGTGTGTTTGGTTCTCTCGTGATATATTTAATTTTTGGTCAAATATATCGCACTCTGACTACTATAATAAATAACAGTTGAGCTCTACTGCAAACCCAAAACACTAACCAAACCTCTCAACCAAATGGCTTCCTTCACTGCTTTAGTAGCCGCTGTATATTCTGCTTCTGTAGTGGAGAGAACAACTATAGATTACAAAGTTGCTTTCCAACTAAGTGCACAACCTGAAAGCGTAAAGACGTATCCTGTGAGAGATCTTTTTTGGTCCAAATCACCAGCATAATCGGATCCAGAAAACCAACAACACTCCCAAAATCATCATTACTCTTCTGATAAACTAAGCCAACATCTGCAGTACCTTTCAAATACCGAAGAATCCACTTGCTAACCAATATTCTTTTTCGATTATCCATATATCTGCTAACTGCATTGACTGCATGTGAACTATCAGGGTGAGTGTAAACTATTGCATACATCAAGCTACCAACTGCACTAGCATAAGGAATACGTGACATGTGCTCCTTCTCCTTCTCGGACGTACTACCGTGATAAAGCTGTAGAAAGACGAACATGAGCAGCAAGTGGTGTGCTCACAGGCTTGGAATTCTGTATGATAAACCACTCAAGCTCTTTCTCAATATAACTCTTCTACTACAAACTTAACATACCAGCTTGGCGATCCCTCTGAATTTCTATGCCCAAAATCTTCTTCACTGCACCGAGATCTTTCATCTCAAATTCACTATTCAACTGAGATTTTAACTTGTTGATTTCTGACATATCTTTTGCAGCAATAAGCATGTCTTCAATATTAAATAACAAGTATACAAAAGAACCATCTGAGAGCTTCCGATAATAGACACAACTATCATAGCTTCTTCTTAAGGAGCCATGTCTAACCATAAAAAGTGTCAAACCTCTTGTACTACTACCTTGGAGTTTGCTTCAATCCATACAATGATTTATTCAACAAACAAACACGGTATTCCTTTCCCTGAACAACGAACCCCTCTGGCTGATGCATATAAATTTCTTCTTCAAGCTCACCATGTAGAAAAGCTATTTTGACATCAAGTTGCTCAACCTCTAAGTCAAATAGAGCAACCATGGCGAGCAATATGCGGATATAGGTGTATTTCATAATTGGTGAGAATATTTCATTGAAGTCCAACATTTTATCTGATTATAACCCTTTGCCATCACACATGCTTTGTACCTTATATTTTCAACACCTGGAGTTCCATCCTTTTTCTTGAAGACCCATTTGCAATCAACAATCTTCTGGCCTTTAGGAGGTTTCACTAACTCCCATATTTGATTCTTGTGAAGAGATTCAATCTCTTCTGTTATAGCAACAGTCCACTTGGCAAATTCATTTCCTGTAACAGTTTCTTGGTAGGTGGAAGGCTCTTTATCTTTGATATTTTCTGCCATAGTCAAAGCATAAGCAACTAAATTTGCATAAGCATACCTCTGAGGTGGTTTAATATGTCTTTTCTGTCTCTCTGTAGCAATACTATACTATTGTTCATCTGGTACTTGATCATCATGTACCTCTTCAACGTTGGGCTAAATTTGAGTGTTAACTTGTTTCTCTGGAGCTTCAAAGTCATGTTCCACCTGTTGCTTAACACCCTAAGATTCACCTATAATAAAATACTCATTTTTTGGATGAAGAAAAGCAAACTTACATCTCTGCTGGTAATAAACTTAGGTGACTTAGGATCAAGACCCCACAACTTGTATCCATTCACCCCGGATGCATAGCCAATAAAAATACATTTATTGGCTCTAGGCTCAAGTTTTCCTTCATTAACATGATCATAAGCAGGACATCCAAAAACTTTTAAATTAGAATAATCAGCAGGAGTATCAGACCATACCTCTTTAGGTGTTTTGCACTCAATAGCAGTCGATGGTGACCTATTCACCAAATAGCAAGCCATGTTGACTGCTTCAACCCAAAATCCCTTAGATAACCCAGCATTGAAAAACATACAATGAGCTATTTTTGAGAGAGTTATATTCATACGTTCTGCTACACCATTCTATTGTGGAGTCTTTTGAATTGTATGGTGTCTGACAATGCCTTCATTTCTGCAAAACTTGTCAAACTCTCCTGAGCAAAATTTTAAACCGTTATCTGTTCTGAGACGCTTGATGTTCTTTCCAGTTTGCTTTTCAATCATAGCCTTCCACTGTTTAAACTTAAGGAACAATTTATGTTTTTGCTTCAAGATATAGATCCAGACTTTCTGGAGAAATCATCAATGAAAGTAAACATATATCGAGAACTACCAAGAGAGAGAACTCTAAAAGGACCCAAAGATCTAAATGAATATAATCAATAGTGCCCTTGGTCCTATGAACAGCTGTACTGAACTTGAATCTTTTCTGCTTGTCAAGGACACAATGTTCCCAAAAGTCCAGCTTTCATGTCTTCTGTCCACTTAACAAACCTCGTTTGCTCAATTCTGTCAAACCCCTCTCACTTATATGCCCTAAATGCATATGCCATAGATGGGTAGTTTCTAAATCTTGATAAACTGAAAAAGATACTAAAACAGCACCAATCACAATACTACCCTGTAAAAAATAGAGGCCTTTTCTCTAGTTTCCCTTAAGCACAATAAGAGCACCTTTAGAAACTCTCAAAGCTCCACCTTCAACTGAAAACTTACAACCATTAGAGTCAATAGTACCAAGAGAAATCAAATTCTTTTTCAAATTTGGAACATGCCGAACATCAGTTAAAGTTCTAACAATACCATCATGCATCTTAATTTGGATTGTGCCTATGCCAATAGTCTCACAGGGATTGTCGTTCCCCATTAAGGCAGTACCACCATCAACAGAACAATAAGTAGAAAACAACAACCAGAATCAAGAACCCATTCACTACTAGAGTGACAATCACTGACAGAAACTGAAAGAACATTTTTGACATCCGAGGAACTTTCCTCAGCAACCCTAGTAACATTAGAAGAATTACTAGTGGATTTATCCTTAAACACCTTTTTATCCTTTTTATTTTTCTTCTTATTTTTTAATTTTGGACAATTCCACTTAATGTGGCCTAGCTTTTTGGTGACAATAATAACATTCAGTATCTTTATGAGACCTAGATTTAGATTTCAATTTGCCCCTACTACCAGATCCCTTTTTCTCACTTCTTCCCCTTACAACTAGACCCTTGGCCTATTCATCTCCATTATTCCCAGAAACTTTTTTTCTCAGCTCTTAAGAGTTCAATGAGGATATAACATCCTCCATACTAATGGTGTCTTTTCTACAGAGCAATGTGGTAACAAAATACTTATAGGAAGGAGGCAAAGAAAACAACAAAATAAGGGCTTGATCTTCTTCATCAATTTTAATAGCAGTATTTTTTAAATTCATACTAATAGAATTGAAATTAGCAACATGCTCCTTAAGAGGCATACCTTCTTTCATATGAAGGGTGTAAAGTCTTTGTTTCAGGTAAAGTCTATTGGTGAGAGACTTCGTCATGTACAGACTCTCCAATTTCAGCCACAATTTTGCCGCCGTGTCTTCATTAATAACTTCACGCAACACCTCATCGGCTAGATTCAAAAAAATTACACTGTGCGCCTTTTGATCGACCTCATCCTTGTTTTCATTGGACATTGTTTTTGGCAACTTGTCCTTCCTGAATAACACATTTTTTAGACCTTACTGAGTTAGCAGGGCCTGCATCTGAATGCGCCAAAGACTGAAGCTAATCTTGCCATTAAATTTCTCAATTTCGTATCTGGTTGACATCTAAAAAAAACTCCCTAAAATATTTCTCGGTGAATAGTATTGTATTTGTGAACTGTACCCGAATAGTATCTGTGAACAGTACCGTACGTATGAACAATATTTCTACACAACACACGAACTGAACTCTGATATTAGTTTGTTATGAAATAAAGATCGAATAGTAGTTTATGAGAACAAAGGAAAAAATAAATGACAAGAAAATAAAATAGTGCAAACACAAATGAAATAAAGATTTACGTGGTTCAACTATGCCTACGTCCACGGGGAGAAGACAGAACAATATTTACTATGGAAATAAAGAGATAAAAGATAAGTGACTCACACCCAAAACCCAAATTACACCCAAACTTTCTTACACCTTCGCTTTACTATATTGAGTAAACACACTTAATTTTGTTTTTGGATGATCTTGGTTGAATGAGATCCTCGGCTATTTATAGCCAAAGATCTACTTGCTGGGCAAACATATTGAAGATGGTCAACAGGCTTCTTGTGTACACCATTGAAAGGATTCATCATTACGCACTTTGATTGGCAAGTTATTGATGCAAAGGACCAATTTACCCTTGTTGGGCCCTAAAGTGTTAATTTAAGGTGAAATGACCATAATACCCTTGAATGTCTCGGGTTCGGGTAAAGACCCGGTTAGCGATTTGGATCCAGCGGATTTAGGTCATCACAGGTTGATTAGGTTATCACCCAAAAATTGGTGAATATCAAAACAATTGAATAATAAACAAGCACAAAATATAAGATGATTAAAGAAAATAAATAATAATTCGTTGAAAGGGAAAACTAAATAATAATTAAATAATAAACCCATCAATAAATAATCCTCCAATAAATACCATCGTACTAATAAACCTCCAAAGAGTACAACTCAAGAATCAATAAATCATGGACCCCTAAATAATCCCATAGGATGAAAATAATAAATGGCTATATCTAAAGAATAAATAAATATAAGATAATGTCCTATGTTAATAACACCGGAAGAGTTATGAAAACTATATCTGATCAGCACGAACTCAGCTCAAATACTGGAACTGACGTGGACCTGAAAAATACAACAACGGTGGGTTAAACCCACGAGCAAGTCCTATCTACGACGACCCAATCAGAGAACCAAATAAACAATCCATCAACTCTAGAGAGATCATCAAGAGCGCAACTCTACCACCTCTTCCTTGATCCTCCACGTGAGGACTCCTTATGACATCTCAGTGCTCCACTTGGGCCTCTATTTCTCGGTATTCTCATTGCTATTGAAGTGATTCCTCATATCATAGAACCTAACATTAACATATGGTTATTTAATTTGTTACTGAAGTAATCTGAATTTAATTTGTTTCAGTTCGACTTGCAAGCTTATTCGACCCAAAGTTGAAAAATTAAGGATAGGTTGAGCTCAATTGATTAGCTTGGGTTGATGGTTGGATTGAGTTATGTTGGGTTAGAGTTAAAGATTTCACACCTTAAGATTGAGCCTCTAACTCACCTAATTCGCCCCTATTGCACCCCTAGTGATTACCATCTACAAAACCAATAAACCATCAATAAGGATCCATTTATGTTTTTTGAATTGCTAGTGGTTACGTATGTTAGGTTGGATGCGTTGTTGCCAACAGCAAAATAGTGTGCACCCAACCCACAATGGGTTTGATAGCTATAAAATAAAGCCACCATGGGTTTGTGGTAGCTCGCCCTAGTTAGTGCACCTGCCTGTATAGAACCCCGACCTCACACGCAACCACTTTTGGTTGCTTTCTGTGCCAAGCTGCTGCTTGATAATGCCCACTATTTGGAGCAAAATTTAGCTTTATATTGGAGTGGAATAGATTGGTTTTGTATTCTAGTGGTGGGTACTTTGATGGGTCTTGAGACTTATTCTTGTTGTGATGAGCTATCCTTTAAATGTTTGGGATTCATGGTACTGTTTATGCTAATTATACTATGGATAAAAGTGATGTGTTCCTTTTTTTTATTTTGTATGAAGGTATAAGTATTGATCTCCGGTTGAACGTAGACATTTAAGAAAACGTGAATGATTGAAGATGATCGACGACTTTTTTTATCTCATGCTTTCTTGTGGCATGTGAATGAGATACTATTTTGCTAATGTTCCATAGCAGAATTTAATGCTTAGCATGTTTTATTCTATTTTAATTTTTATTTTTTATTCTGTCCTATGGGTGAGTCTACTTCCCTCCAAACATAATGCAAAATTTTGATTGAGGGAGAATTCTTGTGAGTTGGTTTAAGTGGGCAGAATTGAACTACGGATGTAAGCTTTGTCTAGTTTGGCTTGAGGTCTTGTTAGAATCAAGTAGCTGTGTTTGGTTGTGGTTTTTGAGTATCTTTATGCCATTTCAAGCTTGATCCGCAGAATAGTTGTGAGAGCTAAATTTTTATTTTTTTTTATTTATTTATTTTTTTTGGGGGGGGGGGGGGGGAAGGGAGGGGAATGCCTTGTAAGTTGCTTAACAACATTATGCTGATTATGATGTGATTTATTGCATATTCGTTGACATCACGTTGGTCGGAAGGAGGGGGGTTGGGGGCTAATATGAAGTAGGATCTTGTATTGAAGTAAATCTCGGATATGCAGCCAATGCGACTTCGGGAGATGTATGCTTATGTAACAATATTGTAGTAGTTGGAATTTGTCTTTGTTGATAAAAGTGCAATGCTATTCATATTGAATATGCCTTTTAAAGATGATGATGTGTTTTACCTTTTCCTAGTTCATTTAATATACATTTGCTAATAATCTTTGAAGTCCACCTCTGTGATGAACTTGTAGTGTGTTTTTGCTTTTCCCAGCTCTATACTGTTAAGATGGACATTACCGTAATTCTTATTAGTAGATCTCTGAAGAAGGTGAAGGGGATATCATCAAGGTTTTGTCTTCTCTATTAGAGTATTTCTCAATTTCATCATACTTATTTGAGGTGGAGAAATCTTTAGTTAAGGTGGAATCTAACCTGGCATGTTTGAACTAGTTCAAGAACTTTGAACCAATTCAACTGGAGTGATGAGTTGGATTTTGACTACTACCTTAGTTGAACCAGTTCAAGTTAGGTTGTGAGTTGCAACACTTTTGCGGCAACAAAGTTGAACCAATTCAATTGTTGGTGAACTAGTTCAACTCCCTTAGGAAGCTACCAGATTTGTTTTCCTTATTGGTTTTGGAAGCCAGAAGACTTAATTTAAATAAATAAATTATACGTCACACATCCTAGATCAAGTAAAAGCTTCGGCTTTCAGCAAGCCACCGCTACATCTATTTCATTAGGAATTGATGATATGTTATCATACCTTCTGAGGGATGGCTAGTTCAAGATGATTGTATACAGTATGAAATTGCAGCTTAATTGAATTCTTGTGCTATCATTGCTTTAACTAAATTTGAGATGAATATCTTGAAATTTGCGGTCTTAGAAGCTGACCTAGCTCATGATGATAATGCTGAATGTGGAGTTCAGGCCATCCATCCTTAAAATTAGTTGGAACTTGACCAAAAAAAAATCTAACTAATTGTATTCATCATGTTCTTAATTGAATAAAAATGGGAAAACACAAATTTTGAAATTTAAAAAAAAAAAAAGAAAAAAAAAAGAAAAGAAAAGTAAGTAAGAAAGAAAGAATAGACAGTCATCATTCTTTAAGAAAAGAATATAGGGTATTGTCCCACCTTTTTTATTTTATTTGGGAATTTAAAAAAAAATAGAAAAATAAAAAGAAAAAAAGATATCAAATTGAGAAGGTAATATTCATTTCCTTTGTTTGGGTTTATAAAAATAAATAAATTAAAAGTCAAGCTATTTACCCGACAAATAACAACCTACTACTTTACCGAGTCTATGTGGATGTTCATGTGTCAAATATAATGGACTTATTTAAAAATATAAGGTAATTAACTATTTGAAAAGTTGTTTAAAATATAAGGTGATTAACTATTGGAAAGTTGTCTATCTTTCCATTTGTTTACAAATAAAAGTCAAAAATCATATCAACGTCCTAAGATTTCATCTTAACATCTTCAGCGGTGTATTAAAATTTTTTGTGTAAATCTGATGGGTCAGAGTTGATTTACACAAAATTTTGTACTAACTATTTTTAGCTCAAGCGGTTGTTTTATACCTTTTGTGTAAAAAAGTATCCCCCAATAACAACCAACCATGTGTCATACCCAATGCCTTATATAACTTTTACAAACCTATTTTATTCAGTTTACTTTTTGGCGATTAAACCTCACGTCCCAATCCTCCTCAATTAGGAAAATAATAATAATAATTTCCCCCTATATTTCACTTTCCCATCCCGCCAATAACAAACCTTCCACGCCATCGCCACCAGAAACTTATAACAAATAATAAAAATAAGATTCAAGTAGGTAGAAACTACGTGATTAAAATATATATCTAATCTTTGGCTAATAAATATTTTATCTCATTAGAATAGACTGTAAAAAGATAAAAAATCTAAAAAAACCCTAGAATCTACAGTATGATTGCAGAAGATAAAGATCAAACGAAAGTGATGAATTAAACTATGTTTATTAAAAATAAATATAAATAAATAAAAGACAGTCGAGCAGTTCTTACCTTGCGGCTAGTTACAGATTCTTCTTTATTGCACTTTAGAAAAGTGGGAAACAAAGAGGTGTAAAAGAATGAGAGAGAAGAAAGAGAACCTTGAGTGGGAAAGGGGGAGGAGAGAGAAATTATGCTTACAAGGCAGTGTAAAAGTGCTGTGTAAAATACATAACTCTTTCACACATTGGTGATGTGGTAATATATCTTAACAGACCTGAAGTTGAAAAAAAAATTACAAATCATATGTGGCAGTGTATATTTTACACAAAAAAGTTTTTTAACAGACCACAGAAGATGCTCTTAACAATTAAAGTTTGAATCACCCTGTTGTTAAACGTTTAATACTAAATTACAAATAAAAGTCAAAAATCATATCAAAGATTTCATCTTAATATCCTTTGTTAACAATTAAAGTTTGAATCACCGTGTTGTTAACGTTTAATACTAAATTACAAATAAAAGTCAAAAATCATATCAACTTCCTAGGATTTCATCTTAATATTCTTTGTTAACAACTAAAGTTTGAATAACCTACTGTTAAACGTTTTATATGGAAAAAAATAAAAAATAAAAATTTTAAAAAAATAAAAAAAACATGTGTAGTTGCCTTGAGTTTATTTTTCAAGTTATTCTATAAAAAAATAAATAAATAAAACCCAAAAGCCACTTCTTGGTGGATGGTGGACCACTGGACCTTCACTTGATGTTTGGCATAGGTAAGGGTGGCGATTCGTGTTCATTAATCGTGTCATGTTGATGTAAAGGTATTATACGAAATAGGTAAATCCAAACTTAACCCACTTAATATTGTTAAGAACCCTCAACACTAACCCGACTCGTTTATTAAACAGGTAAACGAGTTAACCCGTTTAATGATCTGTTTATCAAAACGAGACATTTAATATTCAATCAAATAATAAATAATAATAAAAAAATGTCACAATTAATGTAAATATTCAAAATAAGAAAAAAATCATATTGCATAGGCAAGGTTTAAACAGGTAACATATTACATATCCCATATTTACGATTATAACATATTGAGTTAAACAAATCATAAACAAGGTCAAATTTGGATTATATGAATTAAGGAGAGAAATTATGAAAAATAGCAAAGAAAGCCATCTTTTTCACATGTTTAAATTATTACAAGGCCAAATTTGGAGCTAATTCACATGTCAAATAATTTATTATTATTATTATTATTATTATTATTATATTTTGAGTTTCTAACCATTTCATTTGATTTTTTTTTTTTTTTAAAAATAGAATTTTGAAGCTTAAAATTAGTTGGAACTTTACAAAAAAAGCTAATAGTATTCATCATGTTCTTACTGAATAAAAATGGTAAAACACAATTTTTGAAAGTTAAAAAAAAATAAAAATAAAAAATAAAAAAAGACAGAAAGAAACAAAGAATAGACTGTCATGAACAATGGTTGCCTTAGGCCGCATAAGAAGGAACTTCCTTCTTATATTGAGGTGGCCCAATAAAATTTCAACATTTGTTAAAAAATTTAAGACAATAGAAAAGAATGATTGTAGATAATAAAAACCCATCCCCTTACTCTCTCACATCAACTCTCCTTGCGTTAATAGAAAAAGAAAAGTGTCCCTCTCCCACTATAAATATACATCTACACATATCTATATATGTGTGTATATATATATTTTTTCTCTATGTTGAATCTTTTCTTAAATTAAGATCATTGTTTGAAATAGTGAGATCAAATTTACTTATCAAAAAAAAAAAAATATTAGTGAGATCAAAATTAAAGACTTCTTGCCATCAAAATTAAAGGACGAATGTACCCTTGGGACCATGACCTGAGTAACCCCATTCCTCTTGGATACACGGAAGAACTGGACAATTCTTCTCCCTCCAAAATATCACTTCATCACTTCTCGACCACCGCTGCCCCCTCTTCGAGATCCTTATGCAATCAATTTGCCCCATTTTTGCTTTCAAACGACTCTGTATTTTGAAATGGGTATGATGTATACATGTATATATATCAACCGGCAATTAGTGGGTTAAATTTGATCTCACTATTTAAAACAATGATCTTAATTTAAGAAAAGAATCAATACACAGAAAAAATATATATATACAAACATATATAGATATGTGTGTAGATGTATATTTACAGCAGGAGAGAGACACTTCTTTTCTTTTTCTATTAATGCAAGGAGAGTTGGTGTGAGAGAGTAAGGTGATAGGAGTTGGTGTGAGAGAGTAAGGGGATGGGTTTTTATGATCTGTCGTCATTATTTTCTTTTGTCTTAAATTTTTTAACACATATTGAAGTTTTATTGGGCCACCTCAACATAAGAAGGAAGTTCCTTCTTATGCAGCCAAAGGCACGCATTATTCTTATAAATGAACTAAGAGTTATGCTATTTACCCAACAAATAAAAACCTACTATTTCACTAAATCTATGTGATTGTTCATGTGTCAAAAATAATGAAAGTATTTTAAAATATAAGTTAATTAACTATTTGAAAAGTTGTTTAACATATATGGTAATTAACTATTTGGAAAGTTGCCTATCTTTCCAATTTTTTACTAATAGAAGTCAAAAATCCTATCCACGTCCTACAATTTCATCTTAGTATTTTTTGTTAGCAATTAAATTTTGAATCACCGAGAATATTTAATATATATATATATAGATATATATATATATATATATAAAAGATTGGTATGTGAATGATTTATCTAACTCCCATAAACAAAAATAAAGAGAGAAATTTAAAGAAGAAAAATTAGAAAGCATTGCAGTAGCGGAAATTGCAATTTTGTATAAATAAAATTTTTATATTTCAGTACCATGAAAATAAAGAAGAAGATGAGGAAAGATGTAGCGGCACCTATAGAAAACTAAAAAAAGGGATGTAATTTATGGAAACAAACAAGAGTAGCAATGATTTTCATTTAAGTTTGAAATTTTAAAATATCTAGTCACATTTTAATTGGGATATTAAAGTAATCAATTATATCATTTTCCATAAATTTAAAAATATTTTGCTTTGTTTTGTTAGTATAAATGGTAAGTGAAATATCACTTTTTTGTGACAAAATGGACAAACATAAGTTTTCAACTATTTCTTTAAAAAATAATAAATAAATAAAAAAAGAAGATAAAAATGGACTTCAAAATCCTTGAAATATAGCGGAGCTAGCCAAAATTCCAATTGACATTCATTTTTAAATATATATATATATATACGGTAACTCTAACTTTTTCTTCGCATCAACTTTTTGTTTATGAGACAATTAATTCCTATTTTTACATAATAATTTTAGATCTCTCAAAATTTAAAATTTACCTTTTATAATATTTAATTATAAATTTTCAATTTAATAAATATTTATGTCAATTCTAATTTGGTCTAAAAAGCTTTTATTAAAATTAATTTGTGGGTTTTTTTGGGGAAGTAATTTGTCCCATAAGTTATGGTCAATCAAATATTAAAATTAATTTAAATCATGATTAATAATTTACTTAGATGAGGAATGAATGGAACACCATGTCCTTCCCTTCCCTTCCCCACTTCTTTTCATATCCTCCTCCCAAACATCCCCTCACTCTAAATACTCAGGGTCATATTTCAATTATGTGATTAAACAAAGGTAGGCTAGATAACTCATTCATCTGAGAAAGCTTTCGTAATAGTGTATCCTGGTTACAAGTCCTACCCAATTTCCTTTTGTGAATGGATCCTCTTCTCCACACAAAACTTCTCATACCACTTCCCTTCCCTACTTCTATTTCCCTCTCCATTTCTTTTCATATCCTGACTCCCAAACATAGCCCAATTCTGAACCCTCTGTTTTCACCAGAACTTAAAAAAATGGTGGTCTCATTCCCCAAAACACATCTCAAACGTCGTCTGCAACTCCAAACCCACCATCACCGAAACCCCCCAAACCTCCATTTCCGAAGACCAACCCACAATGGCAGAATGGGTTCTTCAAAGCGGTGGCAATGGATTCCCGAGAGGAGAGGAGAGGGGTGATCGGCAGGCACAGAGGCGAGGTAATTTATTTCATTAATTTACGGGTTGCTTAAATTTCCAAATCCCAATCCCACATCGATAAAATAGAATATTAGATTTCGGTTAATAATAAGCGGCGTTGCAATCCAATATTGCCGAGCCCAGTAGTGCGGGCCTGTGACCAAGCGGGGCATTAAAGTGGTTGGATTGGATTGTATTGGAATGGAATGTCTTAGCTGGAAAGAATTGTTAAAAACTGAAATGCGAACCTTAGCTGGAGAATTGGTGAACACAAATGCAACATTTAGTAATACTGAAAGCTTTTCAATAAATACTTTAACACTTTCACTGATTGACGCCAGATCATAATTTCATATTCCGTATTTCAGCGAGGCTAGCAAACATGGTAGGTCGATCATTTTGATTTCCTTGGAGATAGAGAAGCCCTATGTTAATGTATCTCAACAATGTAGACGTAGAAGAAGGATTATCCAATATTAGGTCCATCAACTCCATCCCTCCGTATCAGCAATCCACAATGTTGGTCAAGGGAGAATTCTTGTGCGGCTGCTTTAAGTGGGGAGAACGAATGATTCCACCCCTTTGTCGGGTTTGGCTTGAGGACTTGTAAGAGTCAAGTAGCGGAGTTTGGTTGTGATTTTTAGTACCTTTATGCAATTTTCAAAGTTGATCCCTTTATGTCCAGAATCATTGTGAGAGATTATTCTTTATGTTAAAAGTGTCTAGTAGGTTTCATTACATGTTCGTTGGCATCACTTTGGTGGGTACGAGTACGGGTTGGGGGCTATGCCCCGGGAATCCTAGATGCATTTGCTTAGATTTCTTTTCAATTAGCTTTTGAATTGACTGCATAAATCATGTAGGAGACTATTTCTGGGCTGAAACAATTTTGATTTCATGCTTGAATAATGAGGTAATTTAGTTGACTTGCACCTAAAAGTAGACTGCTACTGGATATAGCAAATTAGCAATAAATCTTTCCTTAGACTTAGTCTGAAAAGTGATACTGGTTGGCATGCTACAATGTAAGGGGTAAAGGTCTTGTGAAAACTTGCACCCACGTATTGTTATGTGACATCCTCCAGTTTTTTCCACTAGAAGTAGTGTTATCTTTAGAATTTATACTCAACACTTCACTACAAAATCTTGGAATACGAGGATATCAAGTGGTATGACCTAGTCACACGTATCATGTACAGTTTAATAATAATTTATGCTTGTTTGTGTTATAGCTGTGACTATGAGTGGTTAGGGAGAGTGTGTATATGAAAGGAAAATAGGCAGCGTATGACCAAGTGGAGTTTCTTGGGAGACCCTTATGTACCTTGGTGGATAGTGAGATGCCTCATTTATAGAGAAGATTGAAGAAGCGGTAACGGTATAACAGTAAATGAATTGGTGTTAGTTCTCCTAAGATGCTTGTTTTGCTTTAATAAATTGTAGTGTTTATAATTCTTTTCCATGGCTTGGACTACTGAGGTTTTAATATGATTGAAAAGGGTGTCTAATCCCTTCTTAATTATATTATTTTATTTTATTTTTTATGGAGGTATGCACATTGATCTCTTGTTGAGGCAGACATTTAAGAAAATGTGAATGATTGAAAATGATCTTTAAGCTTTGCCTGTAGAGTGGTGGAGTTTATTGCAACTAGATTAAGGATTAATATTGCTTGTGTTAAGTTCAATAATATGCTCTTGTCCCTCTAACATAAAAAGTAAAAGAAATATTGTAATTGATATATGTATTTATTACATGATTGACCCTTAGGTTATGCCTCTTCTTTCTGTCTGTAGCATTCTCGTGGCATCAGAAGTAAATGCTATTTTGCTTATGTTTCTCATATTACAATAAAATGTTTGCCACGAGTTAATTATTATTATTATTATCATTATTATTATTATTATTATTATTATTTTAATTTTTTGATTTTAAGGTGTCCCATTCTTTGAGTGACAGACTATTTCCCTCCAAACACATGGCAAGCCCCAATGTCACATGCCAAATTTTGATCAAGGAAGAATTCTTGTGCGGCTGGTTTAAGTGGGGAGAACGAATGATTCCACCCCTTTGGTTGGCTTGAGGACTTGTAAGAGTCAACTAGCGGAGTTTGGTTGTGATTTTAGTACCTTTATGCCATTTTCAAACTTGAACCCTTTTATGTGCAGAATCATTGTGAGAGATTAGTCTTTATGTTAAAAGTGTCTAGTAGGTTTCATTACATGTTCGTTGACATCACTTTGGTGGGTACGAGTAGGAGTTGGGGGCTATGCCAGGGGAATCCTAAATGCATTTGCTTAGATTGCTTTTCAATTAGTTTTTGAATTGACTGCATAAATCATGTAGGAGACTATTTCTGGGCTGAAACAATTTTGATTTCATGCTTGAATAATGAGGCAATTTAGTTTACTTGCACCTAAAAGTAGACTGCTACTCGATATAGCAAATCAACAAATCTTTCCTTCAACTTGGTCTGGAAAGTGATACTGGTTGGCATGCTACAATGTAAGGGGTAAAGGTCTCGTGAAAACTTGCACCCACGTATTGTTATGTGACATCCACCAGTTTTTTCCACTAGAAGCAGTTGTATCTTCAGAATTTATAATCAACACTTCACTACAAGATCTTGGAATACGAGGATATCATGTGGTATGACCTAGCAGGATTTTTGAATTTGGTAGTAATGATTTTGGAAAGCCCAGAAACTTCTGACCATGAATGATAGGTCAACAAGCTATTCATAGAAATTACCATGAACCTGGTAGGTCAACAAGTTCTCTTTTAGTAGAAACTGCATTGCAATATGAAAGTTTACAAGGATATGGTTCCTAAGATTTTTCTGGCTTTAAACATTCATCTCCTTCTGGAAATGAACCTTGGTGCAGCTTATGATATTGTGGAATCGGGTTGAATTATTATTAGAAAAAAGTGAAATTGGTGGCTTCTTTAATGAAATGCTAATAACAATTTTGGGACACTACCTTAGGTTATCACAGCAGTTAATTATATTTTTTATGATACTATCTTATTTGGACTTTTAGCTTTTTGAAAGATGTCTCACTTCATAGGCTGTGCATACAGGAAGCTATTATATGTTTCAAATTTCATAGTGCAAACATTTAGTATAATGTATATAGATATTGCTGAACCAATTTAAACAGATTCTGAATTCTCTTACAGAAGATACACCAGATACACCTCACTCTTGCGCCTGAGCTTATGCTGTCATTGTATCAAAGGATCTCCTCCTGACCAAGAAAATGAGATCGATCGATATTCCCAAACATGTTATGAAGTTTGCAGAAGCTTGTGGCATTCCTGCAGCCGGTGTGACCAAGAAGGGAGATCTTAGGGCTGCAATGCAGAAAATGTCAGATACACCCGGGCCATACTTCCTATAGGTTATCATATATCTCATTAGGAGCACATTTTATAATTCCTATACATAAAATGAAGTTGATTCCATGTAATTAAATTCAAATTTATTTACATAATTTAATTATTAGACTTCTTATTGAATTGAATTGAATCGAATTTTAGGTTTATCTTGTATAATTCATGCCCTCTTGTACAGACTTTAGAAAGATCAACAAGAGCTGAACTCCACCATCTCTTCCTCGATCCTCCACGTGAGGACTACTCCTTGTGACATCTCAGTGCTCCACTTAGGCCTCTATTTCTCGGTATTCTCATTGCTATTGAAGTGATTCCTCATATCGTAGAACCTGGCATTAACATATGGTTATTTAATTTGTTACTGAAGTAATCTGATTTTAATTTGTTTCAGTTCGACTTGCAAGCTTATTCAACCCAAAGTTGAAAAATTAAGGATAGGTTAAGCTCAATTGATTAGCCCGGGTTGATGGTTGGATTGAGTTATGTTGGGTTAGGGTTAAAGATTTCATACCTCAAGATTGAGCCTCTAAATCACCTAATTCGCCCCAGTTGCACCCCTAGTGATTACCATCTACAAAACCAATAAACCATCAACAAAGATCCATTTATATTTTTTGAAATGCTAGTGGTTGCGTGTGTTAGGTTGGATGTATTGTTGCCAACAGCAAAATGGTGTGCACCCAACCCATTATGGGTTTGATAGCTATAAAATCCAGCCACCATGGGTTTGTGGTAGCTCGCCCTAGTTAGTGCACCTACCTGTACTGAACCCCGACTTCACACGCAACCACTTTTGGTTACTTTCTGTGCAACGCTGCTGCTTGATAAGGCCCACTATTTGGAACAGAATTTAGCTTTATATCGGAGTGGAATAGATTGGTTTTGTATTATAGTGTTGGGTATTTTGATGGGTCTTGAGGCTTATTCTTGTTCTGATGAGCTATCCTTTAAATGCTTGGGATTCATGGTATTGTTTATGCTAATTATACCATGGATAAAAGTGATGTGTTGCTTGCTTTTTGGGTCAGGATTGATGACTGTGACGGGAAAGGTTGAATTTTTTTCTAGCCATGCTGAGATTGTTCACATAGATATTGGTTTTAATTTTGCAGAGATAGAAAAGAATAAGCAATCTAATGCGTCGGTTTGTGCAGATTCAAGTTGATTTTGGAATTTTTGAATAGGACATGGCAAGAAAGTAGCTGAGCGTAAGATAGATTTACAAGTATAATAGGCCTCGACGGTGGCTGACATCAGATAAATTGGGGGCAACGGGTTTTGGATTGCGTGTGCAATTCTTAGATGGGGATGGCAGTGCTATCATGAATGTCGACAGTATGGCTAGAGAATCTTCCCGTTAAGATGATGTTACTGAATGATCAACATTTGAGGGTTTGTTTGCCCATTGGGAGTATCGTTACTTTTTCTCATTCCCGTTCCTTAAGACATCTTTGGCCTCGACAAAAATCAAATGGGGCTACCAATTAACCTGTAAGGTCAACTTCGTCCTAATCACTCCAATCATTAGTTTATCTCTTCGAATCCTCAAACAACAAGCACTATTTCCTAATACTCTAGGTGCAATCTAAAATACAACTCTAATCCATAACTTTCAAATTCTAAAATACAATTCATTTGACAACACAATACTCACCAGCTGTCATTTCATCCACAAATAACCAAACACTCCAATGACCTCATACTACCTGCCTTATTGTGCAATCCTACACTACACAACTAAAACTAACCACTATACACTACCTCAAGACTTTCTAGACAGTCGCGTCAACCTAGAACCCTGCTCATCGACCGAGCCCTGTAACCGACTCACTGTGATACCCCCAGATTTCCGAATGCGGGTTGGCCAGGCCCACGCCCGAATACCCAAGGATATCAAAACAAATTGATAATAAACGAACACAGAGTACAAAAGAATAAAGAAGAATAAATAAAATTCTGACAAGAAACTAAAATGATAATCTAATAATAAACCTCAGAATATATTTCTATTACTTAATAAACTCTTCTGATACAACTGATCCTCCAAAATACAATTCGGGAATCCATACTGTGTGGACCCCTAGAAAATCCAAACTAAATAAATGACAGCAATAACTGTTTAAATCAGGAAACTGAATCATAAAGGAACTCCTATGTAGCATCGGAATAATGAAGTAGACTGATCCCCACTCAGCACGAACAACCTCTACTCCTGACGAACACCTGAAAAATAATGGTGGGTCAGGCCCACAAACAAGTTCTACTCTACTACAGTCCAAGCAGAGATCCGATACACGTATACATCCTAGTCAATCCAACAGTAACTAGTAGTCCGTATATATATATACACATACACTAAAAGAACCTCACTAGACTATAGTGTTGTCTCAACCTGAATAGTAGGCAACATGCAAAACGCACATATAGTGGGCATGAATACCTAGACCTACCAAGGTACACAACTACACTATATCTAGCTACACATCCCTGACGATATACGCACCTTAACCACTGATCCTGAGACTCAAGCTCATATCATGGCACCATACTTATATATATAAAATTTAGTAACCATCCTATCCAGTATAAATTAATCCTCCATACGTCATTCAACTTGTTCAGCTGACCTGACTTGAATATAAGTAGGACTTAATATTTTAGTTAATCCATTCCCTTATATAATAAATTAATCCTCCATAAGTCATTCAACTTGTTCAGCTGACCTGACTTAAATATAAGTAGAACTTAACATTTTAGTTAATCCATTCCATTATATAAAATAGGTAGGACTTAACTGATAAGTTAATCCGTCCTTAGAATGCCACCGTCCCATACCGGTGCATTAAACCACACAATCCAACAATTAATGTAACGATTAAGGAAATACATCAAACAATCCAGAAATAACTATGATAATATGATACCAAGTTATCACAAAATAGGAATGACTTATTATTGCTTTAAGCTTCCTATATCATATGTTCTACACAAACTGAATCTTATACATGATGATATTTTATTATACCGTCAAATAAGTATTCTCCATATCCAATTCATCTTACACATTTAATCTTAATTGCTAAAACATTTTAAAAGATTAAATCAATTTGTTTATTTAAAACATTCAAATAGCAAGTATCATTATGATTGAGTCTATTTAAATTTATTTAAACCCAAACCTAGTTCCTATTTAATGTTCAGGAATCCTAGGCATGTTTCTACGTTCCATCATTCCATAGATATGAAAAATACATAATGTAAACATATAAAAATTCACACCGGAAATCAAATCAAAATCATGCATTCATCAATTCATAACATAAGAACAGATATGAACCAATTTCATAAAACCTATGTTCTAATCCACTTAAACATGCATAATTATTTAATTTTATGTGTTTAATAAATCCTAAAATTTCCTAGGGATGTATAGAAACATGAATCAAAGGGAAAGAGATAGAATAAGAACTTGCCTAAAACTTTCGGATCGAAAGTTAAACTTCTTCTTCCTTAATCTTCTCTCTACATGGTTTTTTTCCTCCTTCCCTCTCTAACTCTCTCTCTTTCTCTAGAATATATCACGTGAATATTTCTAACCCCCTTTTACAACCTATAGCTATATATTTATAAGCTAAATAAAATAACCCTAGCCCTTTTTCCAATCCAAGTCAACTTAAAAAAATATATATTAAAATATTAAAAATGTAAGTAAAATATGTTACGTATATAATTTATGTATATGTTTATTAAATAAATAAATTATACACATTCCATTATTTATTAATGGATTATCCAATAATACTTAAGTTACCATAATATTATAAAGTACCTTAAAACATAACACATATCAAATCTATGTATATTTTTATTATTTAAATATAAAACATATACATCAGATTAAATATTATTACCTAAGTTACCATATAAGTAATTAATAAATTACTTTCCCTTTTATATATATATTAAAAAGGTAAGTAAAATATGTTACGTATATAATTTATGTATATGTTTATTAAATAAATAAATTATACACATTCCATAAATATTAATGGATTATCCAATAATACTTAAGTTACCGTAATATTATAAAGTAAGTTAAAACATAACACGTCTCAAATCTATATATATTTATATTTTTATTATTTAAATATAAAACATATACATCAGATTAAATATTACTACCCAAGTTACCATAAAAGTACTTAATAAATTACTTTCCTTTTTATATATGTATATAATATATATCTATATATATACGTACACAACTATCCATGGGTAATAATCTATATACATCCAACCTCCTATCCAAGTAGTCTATGGGACCCAATTGGTTAACCCATTACTACTAACCATAACCATAACCATAAAAGAAAAATAAAATAAAATAATAAAAGAAAAGAAAATATTTAATTTACAATTAATCAAAATACCATTTAAGCATATAACCTAATTAAACAATGAACACATAGACAAATACAAATAATACATAGACATATAATCAAATAATTAAGTAATACCTAATTCAATTAAACACATAAGCAATTAGTCAAATAATCAATTAAATAATTAAAAATACAATTAAAACAAATAAATAAATACCGAGACTATCCTTTTAAAATTAGGGGTATTACACTCACCGAGAGTCGATTACCCATAGCACACTCTTGTAACTTTTTGAAATGAGAATCACTCATCAACAAATCAGTTCTAAAACAGACTCCTACAAGACCATAAAAAGATCTACATCCGACAACCGGTCCTAAATCACCATAGACCTACAGAATTCAACAAGTTTCCAAGACAGTCAAAACCAACACACTTCCTTAAGCCATTTTAAAATGCTCGAAATACGCATTTACAATCCATAGACTACATTCATCACACCAACCACGATCGGTTCGAAAAGAACCTCCACACCAAACCATGACCTATGTCGCAAACACTGACCTCCGAAGGTTATATGACCTCCACGATCACCAGAACCCATACACCAATACATGAAACTCACACACAACAAGGGTACCTTGCCATGAAATAAGGAAATATGAACCCATTCTAAAGTCGTGCTCTAAGCACCGCACAAAATGCAACTAAGAAGATCAGGATTACTACACGCCAAATAACTCAATCCACGAGTTAGAAGCTCACGCCATTAATTCGACAAGAACCGGCACCCAAATAACCCTGGAGCAACCGAGCTCTTCGCGTACTTAGGTCAAAACTCACACAACTAGCTATGCCATGACAAGTACTCTACTATACTAACAACCATCCCAGTGCTTCACCGTATAACCACATAAGAATGTAGACATACACATATACAAAATGAATGAAACCCACAATGCTACACAAAACATGTTTGCATAAACCATGCTCATTACTTATCATATTAGCATTTAAATTAGAATTCTACACGCCGTGCCTACCACTTTTCGTCACCATACTCCTCATACACAACCAACATGTTTTCCCTTCTTTTTTTTTCTTTTTTTTTTTTTCACATTTCATTTACACGGTTAGATCATCTAACTATTCCTCGTACATGACCATGAAACATAAACTTTAATCTATAAACATATAAATGTGTAAACACATAGCAAGGAAACATGTCTTTCAAAACCGTAAGCACATAAACATGTAAACAAGTAGACAATTAAGCATGCTTTTCAAACAACAAAACTCTTTAGCAAATAATCACATAAATAATGCAAATGAATTCCCACACAACCCTAGGTAGGCCTCTATCCATTGTCCTAATGGTATTCGAACTATCGCTTTGATACCAAATTTGTAACGACTTGAACCTGAGGGTCCGAATCGCTAAAAGGGTCCTTACCCGAACCTGAGGTCAACTAAGGGCACTACCGTCCTTTCTTATATTAATACATAATATACGTGTCATCCCAGGCTTTATAATTAATAATAATAATAATATGATGATAATAATAATAAAATGAGATCATAACTACAAAATATGTCAAACAGTCCACTAACCCATTAAAACATGTGGAGGAACGTCGTCTGCCACCCCCCTCTCATGACCTGAAAAATGTTAAAATGATGGGGTGAGCATAAGCTCAGTAGAAAGTGTCTAAGACAAACCTCTTATGACCCCGTGAATCCAAGTATAGAATAGAAAACAAGAGAACGGGATCATACTATACCGGGGATGTAAACCATAATCACAACATCGAAGTCACAAGTACACTATGTATGCCAATGAAGTGCAATGCCATGCTCATATTGCTCCCCATTTTTGAAACATTTCCGTTTCAACTTCCAAACCGTTAGTGTAATCCGACCCAAGGCACCTCCATGACATCACGAAAGGAGGATTGGCTAACTATCCAAGACCACAAGGCACCTCCAAGGCGTCGCATCCAACCAAGCTAGCTCAACCATACTCCCCTCTAGACTACACTAACACCACGGACCACTAGGCGCCTCCTAGGCGTCCGGTTTTCACAAAAACTTTTCAAAACATTTTCCCAAAATCATTTTATTTGCTTTCAAAACATTTTTCCCATTTTCCTTTCCCAATGGATGCATGAATGCTTCATGCTCCTAATCGTGAATTCAACCATAGAATTTCATACATGCTTTGCAAATTAAATCTCTGAAATAGGTAATTCATATTTCTCTTTAACATTATTTTAGCAAACTGAGCATACAAAGCATAATTCATTTCACATAAGCATGCTATTACACAATTCTATACAAGTCATGTGTTCACAATATAGCAAGCTTTGTAGGAAATTTCTAATAATAACCAACATGTCTCTATATTGAAAATTTAGCAAATCCAATACAATAGGCATAAAAATTCACCACTTAAATATGATTTCTCATACAATATCAATTAATTCACATAAATTAGATGCTTTAATTCAAAAGAAAAATTCTAGAAATATATCTCATGCTTTCTAATCACAAAATTCATCACTTATAACACAATAGGCATGAAAACATCATCATTTAAACATATTTCTTCATCACATATTAACTTAGCATGTAAATACATCTCATATACAACACATAGCAAAGTTTGCATGAAATATACACAAATTAATTATGTAATAATACAAATTATAAGTAATTGACTCATAAAATCCAAGAGGTTATGGATTTGACACCCCTACATCAAAGAAGGAGAAACCCCCAATTCTCCAAGCTCTAATTCGAAATTCCAAGGATTGGCCAAAGTTGAAATTGCTTATATCAATGTGAAGATCTCGCCGAGCTCTTCATTTTGCGCAAACGTCACCAAAAATCTCCTAATGGTTAGAGAGAAATTGAAACTTGAAATTTGAAGCAAAAGAAAAGAAAAAGAAAAGTAAAGAGATAGAGGGATCTGCCGGGGAGGGAGAGAGAGATAATGAACCTACAAAGTGGCCTCTTGGCCTTTCAGAAAAATAAGTAGGAAGTGGGTCCCACAAAAAAAATCCAACCTTTTAAAAAAAAAATTTCCACCACAATATATATAATTAATAAACATTACACAACTATTCTAAAACGTTTTATGCTAAGAAAAAAATACATGTGTAGTTGCGTCTTGAGTTTTATTTTTCAAGTTATTCTATAAAATAATAAATAAATAAAACCCAAAAGCCACTGGTCGATGGTGGATCATTAGACCTTCACTTGGTTGCAATTCGTGTTCGTGGGTCATAATCGTGTCATTTCGTGTCGATGTAAGGGGATTATACGAAACCGGTAAACCTAAACCTAACTCACTTAATAATAGTGTTAAGAATACTCAACACTAATTGAACTCGTTTATTAAACAGGTAAACGAGTTAACCCATTTAATGACGTGTTTATCAAAATGAGATATTTAATATTTAATCAAATAATAAATAAAAAAAAAAAACCTGTCACAACTAACCCAAATATTCAAAATAAGGCAAAAAAAATCATAAGGCGGCATAAACAAGGTTTATGTTGAAATGACTTAACTATACATAGTAATTGGGTTTAAACAAGTAACATATTACATATGTCATATTTATGATGATAACATATTCAAGGGTTAAACCCCTCAACACTAAACCTACACGGTTTAGTAAACGGGTTAATCGTGTGAACCCGTTGATGACCTGAATCCGTTCAAAGTCAATCCGAACCCGTTTATGGTCAACCAAAACCCGCTTATCTCGTGTCGTGTCTACCCATTGAATATTTATTGAACAAGTATATTTGACTAAATTACCCTCATTTGGTCTCCATTTAGCAATTAATTTTTTAGTTTGGTGATTATTTGTCTTTTTTGGTCACTAAAATCTAATTTTCCCAAGAAAGTATTGAAGTGATTTTTATCTCTAAATTTTCAACTTACTTCTTTTAAATATTTCCCTCTTTGATTTGTAGGAAAGTCTTGACTATTTCTAAATTTTCAAGTTGAGATAATAGGTTTCTAAGTTATTTATTGAGATCCTTAAATCAAGTTTCCAGATTTAAATTAAAAAAAAAAAAAGTACTATACTGAGCACCTTCTCTTGTTCCTTAAAATTTGTTACTTTTTCAATCTTTCGACGTTGTCTATTAAGTCGTCATTTTAAGATAATTAAAACAATAATTTTACTTATAGAAAACACTATCACGTACTTATAAATAAAATTAAAGTATTCCCTTCCCTACTTCTTTTATTCCCCGCTCGATTTATTTTCATATCCTGGCTCCCAAACATAGCCCAACGCTACTTTATCACAATAATGTGATTAAACAAAGATAGGCTGGATAATAGTGTATCCTTGTTACATGTCCTACCCAATTTCCTTTTGTGAATGGATCCTCTCCACACAAAACTTCTCAGACCACTTCCCTTCCCTACTTCCATTCTCCTCTCCATTTCTTTTCATATCCTGACTCCCAAACATAGCCCAATTCTGAACCCTCTGTTTTCGTCAGAACCTAAAAAAATGGCGGTCTCATTCCCCATAACACATCTCAAACGCCGTCTGCAACTCCAAACCCACCATCACCATAACCCCCCAAACCTCCATTTCCGAAGACCAACCCACAATGGCAGAATGGGTTCTTCAAAGCGGTGGCAATGGATTCCCGAGAGGAGAGGAGAGGGGTGATCGGCAGGCACAGAGGCGAGGTAATTTATTTCATTAATTTACGGGTTGCTTAAATTTCCAAATCCCAATCCCACATCGATAAAATAGAATATTAGATTTCGGTTAATAATAAGCGGCGTTGCAATCCAATATTGCCGAGCCCAGTAGCGCGGGCTTGTGACCAAGCGGGGCATTAAAGTGGTTGGATTGGATTGTGCAACTGAAACTGCCTTAGCTGGAAAGAATTGTTAAAAACTGAAATTCGAACCTTAGCTCAGGAGAATTGTTAAAAACTTCCTTAGCTGGAAAACTAGCTATACATGAATAATTGTTAAAAATTGAGACTGCCTTAGCTCTGGAGAACTATCCTACACATGAATACCCTAGCTCTGGACTGGTGAATTGTTAAAAATTGAAACTGCAACTGCCTTAGCTGGAGAACTAGCCCCTCACACATAGACAACCACTTTTTGGTTCGGGTCTATGATTTTTTATGGCGTGTTTTGCTGTGCATGTTATATGTTCCAGTTCTGATTATTGCTCCTATTATGTACTTTTCACATCATGAATTGTCTCACACAAATTGAGTAATTTAGCTTCCAAGTAATATAAATGATGATGAAACAAAAATAATAGAAGATGATTGAGCGGAGAATTTGATCCCTTTTTGTCATTTTTAAACAATTTACCGGTTGAATGATGGATCTATTGATCTCTGGTCGAGGTAGACATCCAAGAAATATGTGAATGATTGAAAATGATCTTTACCAATACCTAAGGAACCTACATTTTCTCCCTACCGGGCTGTGGTGAACACAAATGCAACGTTTAGTAATACTGAAAGCTATTGAATAAATACTGTAACACTTTCAGTTATTGACGCGAGATCATAATTTCATATTCCAAGACATTTTGTTTCAGACTGAATGTGTTACTGTATTTACTGAACAGTTTTCAGCAATGCTAAGTGATGCTGCATTTGTGTTCACCTGAGGCCGGCAGGTAGAAAATGTAGTTTCCTTAGGCGTTGGTAGAGGTGCATATTCATTCTAAGCATTGAGACAAAATCAGACATGGTAGTTCGATCATTTGGATTTCCTTGGAGATGGAGAAGCCCTATTTTAATGTATCTCAACAATGTAGAAGTGGAAGAAGGATTATCCAATATTAGGTCCATCAAATCCATCCCTCCGTATCAGCAATCCACAACTCCCATGCCTGAAACATTCCATTATTTAAGTCACACGTATCATGTACAGCTTAATAATAATTTATGCTTGTATGTGTCATAGCTGTGACTGTGAGTGGTTAGGGAGAGTGAGTATAAGAAAGGAAAATAGGCAGCGTATGACCAAGTGGAGTTTCTTGGGAGACCCTTACCTTGGTGGATAGTGAGATGTCTCATTTATAGAGAAGATTGAAGAAGCGGCATGGGTATAACAGTAAATGAATTGGTTTTAGTTCCCCTAAGATGCTCGTTTTGCTTTAATAAATTGTAGTGTTTATAATCCTTTTCCATTGCTTGGACTAATGAGGTTTTAATATGATTGAAAAGGGTGTCTGATCCCTTCTTAATTATCTTATTTTATTTTTTATGGAGGTATGCACATTGATCTCTTGTTGAGGTAGACATTTAAGAAAATGTGAATGATTGAAAATGATCTTTAAGCTTTGCCTCTAGAGTGGTGGAGTTTATTGCAACTGGATTAAGGATTAATATTGCTTGTGTTAAGTTCAATATTGTGCTCGTATCCCTCTAACATAAAAAGTAAAAGAAATATTGTAATTGATATATGTATTTATTACATGATTGACCCTCAGGTCATGCCTCTTCTTTTTGTCTGTACCATTCTCGTGGCATCAGAAGTAAATGCTCTTTTGCTTATGTTTCACATATTACAATAAAATGTTTGCCATGAGTTAATTATTATTATTATTATTTAATTTTTTTATTTTAAGGTGTCCCATTCTTTGAGTGAGAGACTATTTCCCTCCAAACACATGGCAAGCCCCAATGTCACATGCCAAATTTTGATCAAAGGAGAGTTCATGTGCGGCTGGTTTAAGTGGGGAGAACGAATGATTCCACCCCTTTGTCGAGTTTGGCTGGAGTACTTGTAAGAGTCAAGTAGCGGAGTTTGGTTGTGATATCTAGTACCTTTATGCCATTTTCAAACTTGATCCCTTTATATGCAGAATCATTGTGAGAGATTATTCTTTATGTTTTTCCTCTTGTTGCAGCCGGCCACACTCTCCTCTCTGTCCCCATTTCTTCTCTTGTTACATGATTTAGACTTATTTATCATCTCCTTGAACTTGAATATTGGTCAAGCTTTAGGGGTCACTATAAGTGAGATCAAGCTTGAAGAAGGCAATTAAAATAGATGTTTGACTTTCCTCTCAACTTTTCTTTTCTCTTTTGACGCCGGAGTCTTCTACTCCGGCATCTATCATTCTCTTTCTCTTTATTTTCTCTTTTGGTTTTGACGGATCATGCTACGTTCATATCTCAAAGTAGCGACCCTACCATGTCTCAATCTTCTCAGGAAGATCCAAAGTTGTTCAATTGATAGAGATGTGGTCCTTAGGGTTGATCGTCAGAGCATTGCAGAACGTGAATCTGTACTGAAATCTTGTCTGGTTTGTCGATTTGATCATGATGTGGGGTGCATTAAGAGGATTGAGGAGTGGGCGATGATATCTTGGCAGATCTTGTGTGGAGTAAAAGTCTCAAACCTACCTAACGGCTTGTTCTTGTTCCGTCTACCATCGGAGGCCGAAGCTTGCAGAGTTTTGAATGTGGGGAGGAAGAGATGGGGTGAAGCTTCCCTACACATCGACAAGTGGGATTTTGCGGTGGGATACTCAGCTGTGGTTGATCGTGACAGGTTACGAAGGGTGGTGTTGTTTGGATTGCCCCTCCATCTCTGGTGTCACAAACTACCTCTGCGATGGGTTTAGAGGAGTGGAAGCGGATGATCAAGCAAGAGGTGAACGAGTTCTCATTCCTGTTTCCGCCGGAGCTGTGGTGCCGGAGTTTGTTTTTGTTAAAGACCAACGAGTAGCCTTCAAGATCAGGTTGATTGAGGAAACCTCACCTTGCATTCTTCCAAAATCCTATTATAGGTTTGGTGAGGCTTCTCTCCTCCCGTATGATGGAGAATTCAACGGCGGGCATCATCGGCATTTGCAGGCTCAATTGAGTTCTCAAGGAAAATGAAGAGCATTTGCCGATGCGCCATAAGCGAGTGTGGTTGACAGATTTATGAGGTGTACGCAAAACGCCCATTTTCCACGCTTTTCAAATCCTCGTCTTGATCACCTTGATGGTATTCAACCACGTGGGCAACCTCGTGGCTTCACGAGGGCCTTTCATATAGCTGAATTAAATGGGCATAAGTATGGGCCTCTTTTTTCTGGGTTGAACAATGGGCCTTTAGGTTCTTATGGACCACAAGCTTCACTTAAAAGGAATGTTATGTGGAGGCCCAATAATAAGCTATCCATTTCTTTCCTAAATGATAAGCCCAACCCACATTTGCCCAAGTCCAGTCGTAATAATACTAAGTTACGTATTGGGCCATTTGAAGACTTAAAAGGATTGGTTCATTGGGGCCCAATAATAAGAAATCAGTTTCTTTTCTTAATACAAAACCCTGTCCAGCCACCAAACCAATTCATGTACAGGATCGTCTTCCTCATGTTCCCTCTATGAAATTCTGGAGGTCACCAGAGAAGAGGAAGTGGATGAAATTAAATGAATATGAGGCTAGTGTGGGAACAGATAAGAAGGGTTTTCGTCATCTATAGTGTTGCGCTGATTCTTCAATCAAGCCCCCTCCAGCTATATCTCGGATAATGGGAAATAGCTGTAGACTTTCAATTCGGGATTATAACAGAAGCAACCATGTTTATAGATGGTCGAAGAAAGATAAACAGAAATGGACCTCCACTGACCCAGGTATGTCCTCTATTTCTCATTCTCAGAGCTCCCTTAACGCACCTTCTTCTTCTTCTTCCTTTTCTAGAGAGGTAAGGGGCGATGTTGAGATGTCAATGGAAAAGAGTTGTGTTATGACTGATGTGCCTTTGGCACCTGCTAAAGAGTTTGAGCCGATTACAGAGATGACTACCAGCGAAATTGTCACTTCAGGCCAAACAGATTCACTTAATTGTGAAGTTCAGGACTCATCAGATGGGGTCTTGGTTCGAGTTGGAAGAGACCTTCACTTTCAGTTGTCTAATGAGTCAACCATGGCTCTGCTCAAAGAACTTCGCCTTTATGTTACTTTAAAAGGTTTTAATTGTACATCGTCTATTGGGGAAGAACAAAAAAAATTGGTTAGTTTCTTGAGTAGTGGACTAGGAGACTGTATTGATTCTGACTCGTTTTCAGAGCCTTTTGATTTTGGAAGGGCTTGTGATGAGGAGTGGCTACTGATTTGGTTTCTATCCAAGAAGTCTGTTCGAACGAGTTTGTACCTTAGATGGAGAATAATTTTTCTGAAGTGATAGAGGAGGAACTTTTGGCAATTGAGAGATCTGGTTGTTCAATAACAAATGTTGATTTGTGTAAGGATTGAATGATTGAAAACTTAGGAGCTGCTAGTGAGTTGCAAGGTGTTTCTTCATAAGGAAACAGGAACCAGACACTTTCCATTCTTCAAGCTATAGTGGAAGGTAGAGAGGTTGCTGTGACTGAAGAGGTAGTGAACCCGAGGCCTTTATCATCCTGGAAAGGGGCATAGGAGATCAAGAATTTGATCTCTGAAGTCAATTATGAAGGAAAGAAGGGGGTGGTGAAGGAGAAGGGAAGGACTAGGAGTTAGAGCGCGAAGAAAGGAGGTGGAGAGATTATCTTAGCTGGTTTTTAATGAAGCTACGAGTTATTTCTTAGAATGTTCGTGGTCTCAACGACCCGAATAAAAGGAGAGTGGTTAAGGTTGCTTTAAGGAGGTGGGGGCCATATAGCTTGTTTGCAAGAAACAAAGTTGGCATCCATTACGGATGGGGTGGTTAGGAGTTTGTGGGGAGGAAGGTTTGTAGAATGGGAGGTTTTGAATGCTATAGGTACTTCAGGCGATATCTTAATTATGTGGGATTGTAGATGGGTGTCACGGCTGGATGCGTGGGTGGGGAGATTTTCAGTGTCTTACAAGTTCAAGTTGGAAGAGGACAATTTCAGTTGGGTTTTCATTGGGGTCTATGGACCAGTTGTTGATATTGATCGGCCTTTTTTTTGGGAGGAGCTTAATCATGCTTAAGAAATGTGGTCTCTTCCTTGGTGCTTGGGTGGGGACTTTAATTCTGTTAGATTCCCATTAGAGAGGTCCACATGAGGTAAAAGGTCTTCTGAAATGGATCAATTTTCTGATTTCATTGACGAGCATCTTCTTATCGATTTACCTATGGAAGGCGCAGCCTATACATGGTCAAAAATGATCCAGTCACTTTTTTAAGGCTGGATCATTTTTTGATTTCTAGGGAGTGGGAAGAAAAATTCTCGGATGTCGTTCAAGCAGTTTTGGCTCGGGTCATTTCTGATCATGTTCCTTTGGTTTTAGATTGTAGAGGTTTGAGTTCTCAAAGGTCTCCGTTTCAATTTGAGAATATGTGGCTAAGAGCGGAGGACTTCCAAGGGAAAGTTTAGTCTTGGTGGGACGGAGTTGTTGTCATAGGCTCATCTAGCTTCATGTTAACTACAAAGTTGAAGGCTCTCAAATTTGATCTTAAAAAGTGGAATAAAGACGTTTTTGGGAATCTTGAATGGAGGAAGAGTAGAGTCTTTGCTGATTTTTATGAGATTGATCGCCTTGAAGAGGGGGGTGGGGATGTGGAGTTCTTGCGTTCTAGGAGAGCTTCTTGTCAAGCAGATTTTGCAAAGATTGCTAGTATGGAGGAGATATCTTGGCAACAAAAATCTCGGGCTCTTTGGTTAAAAGAGAGAGATCGCAACACAAAATTTTTTCACAGACTCGCTAACGCTCATAGAAGAAGTAATCATATAGGACGTATTTGGGTAGAAGGTCTAGAGATGTAGAAGGAGGAAGATGTGCATAATGGGATTGTTTCTTTTTATCAGAAGCTTTATACTGAACCGTTTATTTGGAGACCCAAACTTGATGGTCTTCATTTCGAGGCCATTTCCGAGATCGATAGGGAAGGGCTTGAGATTCTTTTTACTGAAAAAGAAGTTCTAAAGGCTCTAGTTGTAATAGGGATAAAGCTGTGGGCCAAATGGGTTCACTATGCGGTTTCTTTTGGAAAGTTGGACAGTTGTGAAAAATGATGTCTTGGGCACTTTTTAGGAGTTTTATTCTACTTTTGAGAAGTCGCTTAATAGAACTTTCATTGCCCTTATCCCTAAGAAGGGAGGTGGTTCTGACCTTAAAGACTTTCTTCCTATCTGCTTAGTGGGTTATATCTACAAGCTTCTTGCTAAGGTCCTTGCTCTTAGGTTAAGGGGAGTGATGGATGGGATTATTTCAAATTCCCAGAATGCTTTTCTTAGAGGACGAAAAATTCTTGATTCAGTTCTTATTGCAGGTGAATGTGTGGATTCCAGATTGAGAAGTGGAGTTCCTAGAGTTTTGTGCAAACTTGACATTGAGAAAGCATATGTTCATGTGAATTGGAATTTCCCGCTTTATTTGCTTCAGAGAATGGGGTCTGGAAGTAAATGGAGGAAATGGATTGAGACATGTCTTTCGTCAGTCAAATTCTCTGTTCTTGTGAACGGGTCTCCTGCTGGTTTCTTTGGGTGCTCTCAAGGTTTAAGACAAGTAGATCCCCTATCATCTTTCCTCTTTCTTATTGTTATGGAGGGCTTAAGTAGACTTATGTGAAGAGCAGAGGATCTTGATCTCATCAAGGTCTTTATGGTGGGAAGAGATCCTGTTCATCAGATGGAGGTCTCTCATTTACTTTGTGCAGACGACATCTTGGTTTTTGTTATGCTAATGTGTCTTAGCTTAGATATTTGAGGTGCATTTTGGCCTGCTTTTAGGATGTCCCTGGTCTGAAAGTTAATGTGACATGTGCTTGTGCTGGTTAGAGATGTTCAGGATATTTCTTCTCTAGCGGAAGTCCTTGGGTGTAGGGTGAGTTCTTTTCCAATTTAGTATTTGGACTTGCCTTTAGGGGTTTCCATTAGAATAGTGGGGTGTTGGGACCCTGTGATTGATAGGTATGTGAAGAGATTAGCGGGATGGAAAAAGCAATACTTGTCTAAGGGAGGGAAAGTTACGCTTATAAAGAGCACTTTATCGAGCCTTCCTACTTATTTTTTATCTATGTTACAAATTCCATGCTCTTTTGCTGATAGGATCGAAAAAATTCAAAGGATTTCCTTTAGGGTGGAAGAGGTGATGAATTTAAGTATCATCTTATCAATTGGGGACAAGTTTGCAAGCCAATGAAGTTTGGTGGTCTTGGTATCAGAAGACTGGTCCCTTTTAACCAAACTCTTCTGGGTAAATGGCTGTGGAGGTATGGAAGGGAAAGGCATCGCCCGTGGTGATGGCTAATTTCATGTTGATATAGGGAAGAGAGTAGTGGTTGGTTTACTCGCCTGGTTTCTCTAGTGGGAGGAGTTGGGGCGTGGAAATTCATAAGGAAGGGATGGGATACTTTTTCTACTCATATCAAATTCAAAGTTCGTAATGGCAGATGTGTACGCTTTTGGGAGGATCTTTGGTGTGGAGACCAGCCTTTATCTAATTTATTTCCCAGTTTATATAGTATTGCAGTTGATAGACTTACCTACGTAGCCAACTGTTATCAACTTGATAGTAGAGGGATTACGTGGGACGTGCAATTTCGACGCTCTTTTCAGGATTAGGAGATGGACGAGGTATGTGTTTTCATGGATTTGTTGTATCGACAGGAGGCAGTTGGCAGAGGTAGTGATGTCATGACATGGATTCCTTCTTCCCATGGTCACTTTGAAGTTCGTTCCTTATTCTTATGTCTTTCTGATTTTGATATTGTTGATTTTCATGAAAGACTATTTGGCGTTCTATGGCTCCAACTAGAGTGGCATTTTTTGTTTAGACTGCTGTTTGGGGTAAGATCCTTACGATTGATAATCTAAGGAAAAAGGGGCAATTGTCTTATTAATTGGTGTTGTTTGTGCAAACAAGATGGTGAGTCACTTGCTCACATTCTAATACATTGTCCTATAGTGACGGATTGTTGGAATCTTATCTTTTATCTATTTCATATGCATTGGTTTATGCCTCGTTATCCTAAGGATTTGATTTGTATATGGAGAGGATGCCGTGTGAGTAGCGCTGTTTGAGATTATTGGAGAGTTGTACCACATTGTGTTTGGTGGTGCATTTGGAAGGAGAGGAATAATAGAATGTTCGAAGGGAAAGAATCGTCCATGGCGAGTCTCAAACTTCACATCATACGCTCTCTTTTTAGTTATGTGAAGAGAAAGTCTTGTTCTTCTTCTGAAGATTTAATTATTTTTTTGGCTTCTTTGGGATCTTAATCCCTAGTTCCACTTTTGTATAAGGGATGCGTTCCCCACTTGAACGCCTTTTTTATTTCAATTATTACTTATAAAATAAAAAAAAAAGTGTCTAGTAGGTTTCAATACATGTTCGTGGACATCACTTTGGTGGGTACGAGTAGGGGTTGGGGGCTATGCCAGGGGAACCCTAGATGCATTTGCTTAGATTGCTTTTCAATTTGCTTTTGAATTGACTGCATAAATCATGTAACAGACTATTTCTAGGTTGAAACAATTTTGATTTCATGCTTGAATAATGAGGCAATTTAGTTGACTTACACCTAAAAGTAGACTGCTACTGGATATAGGAAATTAGCAATGAATCTTTCCTTAGTCTTGAAAGTGATACTAGTTAGCATGCTACAATGTAAGGGCTAAAGGTCTTGTGAAAACTTGCATCCACGTATTGTTATGTGACATCCACTAGTTTTTTCCACTGGAAGCAGTGTTATCTTCAGAATTTATATTCTACACTTTTGTTAGACATTTGTCTAAAATTCATTTATGACATGACAAAAATCTATTGGCTACAGAAGTGTGATGCTGAAGCTTCCAAAGGAAGCTTTAAAACTCTTGGGTAACAAGAATTATTCTGGGGTAGCAAGTGCTATTTGGCTTCCAAAGGAAGCTTTGTAATATACTTGGACACCAAGTATATTTTTGGCTATAAATAGCATCGTACTCATTCGATGAAAAGCATCCGAGCCAGAGATTATTCAGATCAAGAAAGTGTATTGGTTTTGTGTGTGAGAGAAAATCCTTTTGTTTGTGCAATCTTCATGTGACACTAGAAGCTTGTCTTTGGGTGGGTTTTTCTCTTTGTGTAAACTATATACTTTTTGGGTATTTCTTGAGAGTGTAGTGTGAGTCTTCTTTGTTGGTGAGTTAGTGGTATGAGAAGAAAGATTATTTTGGGGAAGAACCAAAATGTTTTTCAGTTTGTAATCTTCTTTTTTATATTGATATGAATCATCATCGCCCGTGGATGTAGGCATAGCCAAAACACGTAAATCCTAGTCTCGTTTGTGTGTGCACTATTTATTTTCTTGTCATTAATTTTTCTCTTTGTTCTCATAAATTCCTATTCGATCCATATTTCATAACAACTTCACTACAAGATCATGGAATACGAGGATATCAAGTGATATGACCTAACAGGATTGTGAAATTTGGTTAGTAATGATTTAAGAAAGTCCAGAAACCTCGGCGGACCATGAACAATAGGTCAACAAGCTATCCGTATAAAGGACCATGAACCTGGTAGGTCAACAAGTTCTCTCTTAGTAGTAACTACATTGCAATATGAAAGTTTACAAGGATATGGTTCCTAAGATTTTACTGGCTTTAAACATTCATCTCCTTCTGGAAATGAACCTTGGTGCAGCTTATGATATTGTGGAATCGGGTTTAATTATTATTAGAAAAAAGTGAAATTGGTTGCTTCTTTAATGAAATGCTAAGAACAATTTTGGGACACAACCTTAGGTTATCACAACAGTTAATTATATTTTTTATGATACTGTCTTATTTGGACTTATAGCTTTTTGAAAGATGTCTCACTTGATAGGCTATACAAACAGGAAGCTGTTATATGTTTCAAATTTCATTGTGCAAACATTTAGTATAATGTATATAGATATTGCTGAACCAATTTAAACAGATTCTGAATTATCTTACAGAAGATACACCAGATACACCTCACTCTTGTGCCTGAGCTGATGCTGCTGTTGTATCAAAGGATCTCCTCCTGTCCAAGAAAATGAGATCTATCGATATTCCTGAACATGTTATGAAGTTTGCAGAAGCTTGAGGGATATATACCTGCAGCCGGTGTGACCAAGAAGGGAGATCTTAAGGCTGCAATGTAGAAAATGTCAGTTACACCCAGGCCATACTTCCTATATGTTATCATATATCCCATTAGGAGCACATTTTATAATTCCTAGCCTATACATAAAATGAAGTTGATTCCATGTAAATTCAAATTTATTTACATAATTTAATGATTAGACTTCTTATTGAATTGAATTGAATTGAATCGAATTTTAGGTTTATCTTATATAATTCATGCCCTCTTGTACCAACTCTAGAAAGATCATCAAGAGCTAAACTCCACCACCTCTTCCTCGATCCTCCACGTGAGGACTACTTCTTGTGACATCTCAGTGCTCTACTTAGGCCTCTATTTCTCGGTATTCTGATTGCCATTGAAGTGATTCCTCATATCATAGAACCTGACATTTACATATGGTTATTTAATTTGTTACTGAAGTAATTTGAATTTAATAAGTTTCAGTTCGACTTGCAAGCTTATTCAACCCAAAGCTGAAAAATTAAGGATAGGTTGAGCTCGATTGGTTAGCCCGGGTTGACGGTTGGATTGAGTTATGTTGGGTTAGAGTTAAAGATTTCATACCTCAAGATTGAGCCTCTAACTCACGTAATTCGCCCCAGTTGCACCCCTAGTGATTACCATCTACTAAACCAATAAACAATCAACGAGGATCCATTTATATTTTTTGAATTGCTAATGGTTGCGTGTGTTAGGTTGGATTTGTTGTTGCCAACAGCAAAATGGTGTGCACCCAACCCACATTGGGTTTGATAGCAATAAAATCAAGCCACAATGGGTTTGTGGTAGCTCACCCTAGTTAGTGCACCTGCTGTGCAGAACCCCGACCTCACACCCAACCACTTTTGGTAATTTTCTGTGCAACGCTGCTGCTTGATATGGCCCACTATTTGGAACAGAATTTAGCTTTATATCGGAGTGGAATAGATAGGTTTTGTATTATGGTGGTGGGTACTTCGATGGGTCTTGAGGCTTATTCTTGTTTTGATGAGCTATCTTTTAAATGCTTGGGATTCATGGTACTGTTTATGCGCAATCTAATGCGTCGGTTTGTGCAGATTCAAGTTGATTTTGGAAGGTTTTAATAGGATATGGCAGGAAAGGAGCTGAGCCTAAGATAGATTTACTAGTATAATAGGCCACGACGGTGGCTGACATCAGATAAATTGGGGGCAATGGGTTTTGGATTGTGCGTGCAATTCATAGATGAGGATGGCAGTGTTATCATGAATGTCGACGGTATGGCTAGAGAATCTTCCCGTTAAGATGATGTTGCTGAATGATCAGCATTTGAGGGTATGTTTGCCCATTGGGAGTATCATTTCTATTAGGCTGATAAGCACAAACATGTCTAGGTAACCCATCAAAAGTGTTAGAAGTGTTATTTTTTAGTGGTGTTCCGTCCTTTGGGTGAGTCTACTTCCCTCCAAACACAATGCCAAATTTTAATTGAGGGAGAATTCTTGTGAGTTGGTTTAAGTGGGCAGAATTGAACTAAGGATGTAAGCTTTGTCTGATTTGGCTTGAGGTTTTGTTAAAATCAAGTAGCTGTGTTTGGTTGTGGTTTTGAGTACATTTAAGCCATTTCAAGCTTGATCCTTTATGTGCAGAATAGTTGTGAGAGCTAATTATGTATGTTTAAAAATGCCTAGTAAGTTTTATTTATTTATTTATTTTTTATGTGGGAAAGTCAAATGCCTTTAAGTTGCTTAACAGCATTATGCTGATTATGATGTGATTTATTGCATATTCGTTGACATCACTTTGGTCGGAAGGAAGGGGGGTTGGGGGCTATGATGAAGTCGGATCCTGTATTGAAGTAAATCTCGGATATGAAGCCAATGCGACTTCGGGAGATGTATGCTTTTGTAACAATATTGTAGTAGATGGAATTTGTCTTTGTTGATAAAATTACTGTTCTATTCATATGGAATATGCCTTTTAAAGAAGATGTGTTTTACCTTTTCCCAGTTCGTTCAATATGCATTTGCCAATAATCTTTTAAGTCCACCTCTGTGATGAACTCGTATATGCCAGACGATGGTGTGTTTTTGCTTTTCCCAGCTCTATACTATTAAGATGGACAGTACCGTAATTCTAATTACCAGATCTCCGAAGAAGGTGAAGGGGATACCATCCAGGTTTTTGATCTATCTGTTACAGTATTTCTCAATTTCATTAGAGTACCTTATTTGAGGTGGAGAAATCTTTAGTTAAGGTGGAATCTAACCTACCAGCATGTTAATTTGAAGTCCACCTCTGTGATGAACTTGAATATGCCGGAAGATGGTGTGTTTTTGCTTTTCCCAGCTTTATACCATTAAGATGGACATTACCGTAATTCTCAATTCCATCATAGTACCTTATTTGAGGTGGAGAAATCTTTAGTTAAGGTGGAATCTAACCTACTAGCATGTTAATTTGAACTAGTTCAAGAACTTTGAACCAATTCAACTGGAGTGATGAGTTGGACTTTGACTACTACCTTAGTTGAACCAGTTCAAGTGAGGTAGTAAGTTGCAACACTTTTGGGGCAACAAAGTTGAACCAGTTCAACTGTTGGTGAACTGGTTCAACACCCTTAGGAAGCTATGTGATTTGTTTTCCTTATTGATTTTGGAAGTAAGAAGACTTAGGGAAAAAGCAATAGATTTGAAGAAGAAATTGTATCTCTATTTTAGAGTTAGATTAATATGGTAACTGCTTGTAGGAAAGTTGATCATTGTCCAACAAGGAATTAGGTTTGAAGACTCTATAAATAGTGATGTGTATGAGAGAAAGAAAATTGTAGAGAGAAAAACAAAATTGAGATGGTGAGAGAGAAAAGAGTGTGTAATCAAGTTTTTAAAGTAAAGTTAATCGTTCTTTGCCCGTGGATTAGGCAATTTGCCAAAGCACGTAAATCTTTTTTTTTTGCATGTGTGTGATTTTTATCTGTTATATTTGCCAATTGTGTGTGTATGAAACCCCACCCCAACATTATCCTGGAAAATTATGCTTAAATATGTAAATTAATCGATCACTTTGGAATGGCATATACGTCACACATCCTAGATCAAGTAAAAGCTCTAGCTTTCAGCAAGCCACCGCTACATCGATTTCATTAGGAATTGATGATCTTTTATGATACCTTCTAAGGGATGGCTAGTTCAAGATGACTGTATACGGTATGAAATTGCCGCTTAATTGAATTCTTGTGCTATCGTTGCTTTAACTAAATTTGAGATGAATATATTGAAATTTGCGGTGTTAGAAGCTGACCTGCTCACGATGATAATGCTGAATGTGGAGTAATGAAACTGTTAGTTCAGGCCATCCATCCTGCTAGTGTGACATTTAATGTGCCAGGCACTCTGCATCTTGGTAGGAGCTTTTTGGACTTTAGATGGACTTCCTTAGATTGTATTTTGGATTTGCTTTCGAATTGACAATTTGATTTCATGTTTGAATAATGAGGCATTCCATTCAACCAGTTTTCAAAGTAGTACAAAATTTGATTTATAAATAAAAGTCGACTTCCTTCTAGATGTAGCATTAGATATTACTTTTAATTTGATCCACGATGTGAAAACTTGCACCCACGTGTCGTTATTTGGCATCCATTTTATATCTTCAGAATTTATAAGTGTCGCATCAGATGATCTACAATTATCACGTGTGCGTTATCGCATGTGTGTGATGCTTCTGGGCCGTCCAAGCAATGCAACAATTTTTTGTGTAGTGCATAGGATAGGAACGGTACAACTAATGATAATGTAGAATTAGCTAGGTTTGAGTTATTATTAGAAAAAGTGAAACTAATGGTAGTTGTAGAGATGATAAGAACTATTTTGATGATTCTATCCCACTTGATAGACTATGAATTAAAAGACGTGTAATTGCGTCTTGCGTTTTATTTTTCAAGTTATTCTATAAAAAAAATAAATAAATAAAACCCAAAGCCACTTATTGGTGGATGGTGAACCACTGGACCTTCACTTAATGTTTGACATGGGTTCTAATTATACGAATTAAGGAGAAAAATTATGAATAATACCAAATAAAGCAATTTTTTCACATGTTTAAATTATTACAAGTACAAATTTTGAGCTAATTCACATGTCAAATAATAATTAATTTATTTTTTTGAGTTTCTAACCATTTCAATCGATTGAAAAAAAAAAATAAAAAAATAGAATTTTTAAGCTTAAAATTTGTTGGAACTTTACAAAAAAAAAAAACTATTAGTATTCATCATGTTCTTAATTGAATAAAAATGGTAAAACAAAATTTTGGAAAGTTTAAAAAAAGGAAAGAAAGAAAGAATAGACTTTCATCATTCTTTAGGAAAAGAATATAGGATATGGTCCCACCTTATTTTATTTTATTTTGGAATTTTCGTTTAAAAAAAAAAAAAAAGATATCAAAGAAGAGAAGATAATATTCATTTCCTTTGTTTGGATTTATTAAAATAAATAAATTAAGAGTCATTCTATTTACTCGACAAATAAAAACCTACTAGTTCACCGAGTATACGTGGATGTTCATATGTCAAATATAATGAATCTATTTTAAATATTTGGAAAGTTGTTTAAAATATAAGGTAATTAACAATTTGAAAAGTTGCATATGCTTCCATTTGTTTACAATTAAATGTCAAAAATCATATCAACGTCCTAAGATTTCATCTTGTTAACAATTAAAGTTTGAATCACCCTATTCTTAAACGTTTAATACTAAATTACAAATAAAAGTCAAAAATCATATCAAGGATTTCATCTTAATATTCTTTATTAACAATTAAAGTTTGAATCATCGTGGTGTTAAACATTTAATACTAAACTACAAATAAAAGTCAATAATCATATCTACCTCTTAGGATTTCATCTTAATATTCTTTGTTAATAACTAAAGTTTGAATCACCCGTTGTAAAACGTTTTATACTCAGGAAAAAACCCAAAAGCCACCAGTCAATGGTGGACCACTAGACCTTTACTTGATGTTTGGCATAGATTGGGGTGGCAATTCGTGTTCATGTATCATAATCGTGTCGTGTAGATATAAAGGTATTATATGTAACAGGTAAATCTAAACCTAACCCACTTAATAATGGTGTTAAGAATCCTCCATACTAACCCAACCCGTTTATTAAATGGATAAATGAGTTAACCCATTTAATGACGTATTTATTAAAACGAGACATTTAATATTTAATCTAATAATAAATAATAATAATAAAATTTTGTCACAATTAACCCATTTATTCAAAATAAGAAAAAAATCATAAGGTATAGACAAGGTTTATGTTAAAATAACTTAACTTACATAGTAATTGAGTTTAAACTGGTAACATATTACATATGTCATATCCATGATTATAACATATTGATTTAAACGGATCATAAATGGTTTACACGAGTTGAACACCTTAACACTAAACCTATATAGTTAAGTGAACGGATTAATCGTGTCAATCCGTTTATGACCCGAACCCGTTTAAGGTGTTTAATATTTAGCAATTAATTTTTTAGTTTGGTGACTATTTGTCTTTTTTGGTCACTAAAATCTAATTTTCCCAAGAAAGTATTGGAGAGATTTTTATCTCTAAATTTTCAACTTAGTCCTTTTAAATATTTCTCTATTTGATTTGTAGGAAAGTCTCGACTATTTCTAAATTTTCAAGTTGAAATAATAGGTTTCTAAGTTATTTATTGAGATCCTTAAATCAAGTTTCCAGTTTTAAATAATAATAAAAAAAGTACAATATTGAGCACCTTTTCTTGTTCCTTAAAACTTGTTATTTTTTCAATCTTTCGACCTCGTCTATTAAGTTGTCATTTTAAGAGAATTAAAATAATAATTTTATTTATAGAAAACACTATCACGTACTCATAAATAAAATTAAAGTATTCCCTTCCCTACTTCCATTCCCCTCTCCATTTCTTTTCATATCCTGACTGCCAAACATAAGCCCAATTCTGAACCCTCTGTTTTCATCGGAACCTAAAAAATGGCGGACTCATTCCCCAAAACACATCTCGATCAAACGTCGTCTGCAACTCCAAACCCACCATCACCATAACCCCCCAAACCTCCATTTCCGAAGACCAACCCACAATGGCAGAATGGGTTCTTCAAAGCGGTGGCAATGGATTCCCGAGAGGAGAGGAGAGGGGTGATCGGCAGGCACAGAGGCGAGGTAATTTATTTCATTAATTTACGGGTTGCTTAAATTTCCAAATCCCAATCCCACATCGATAAAATAGAATATTAGATTTCGGTTAATAATAAGCGGCGTTGCAATCCAATATTGCCGAGCCCAGTAGCGCGGGCTTGTGACCAAGCGGGGCATTAAAGTGGTTGGATTGGATTGTGCAACTGAAACTGCCTTAGCTGGAAAGAATTGTTAAAAACTGAAATTCGAACCTTAGCTCAGGAGAATTGTTAAAAACTTCCTTAGCTGGAAAACTAGCTATACATGAATAATTGTTAAAAATTGAGACTGCCTTAGCTCTGGAGAACTATCCTACACATGAATACCCTAGCTCTGGACTGGTGAATTGTTAAAAATTGAAACTGCAACTGCCTTAGCTGGAGAACTAGCCCCTCACACATAGACAACCACTTTTTGGTTCGGGTCTATGATTTTTTATGGCGTGTTTTGCTGTGCATGTTATATGTTCCAGTTCTGATTATTGCTCCTATTATGTACTTTTCACATCATGAATTGTCTCACACAAATTGAGTAATTTAGCTTCCAAGTAATATAAATGATGATGAAACAAAAATAATAGAAGATGATTGAGCGGAGAATTTGATCCCTTTTTGTCATTTTTAAACAATTTACCGGTTGAATGATGGATCTATTGATCTCTGGTCGAGGTAGACATCCAAGAAATATGTGAATGATTGAAAATGATCTTTACCAATACCTAAGGAACCTACATTTTCTCCCTACCGGGCTGTGGTGAACACAAATGCAACGTTTAGTAATACTGAAAGCTATTGAATAAATACTGTAACACTTTCAGTTATTGACGCGAGATCATAATTTCATATTCCAAGACATTTTGTTTCAGACTGAATGTGTTACTGTATTTACTGAACAGTTTTCAGCAATGCTAAGTGATGCTGCATTTGTGTTCACCTGAGGCCGGCAGGTAGAAAATGTAGTTTCCTTAGGCGTTGGTAGAGGTGCATATTCATTCTAAGCATTGAGACAACATCAGACATGGTAGTTCGATCATTTGGATTTCCTTGGAGATGGAGAAGCCCTATTTTAATGTATCTCAACAATGTAGAAGTGGAAGAAGGATTATCGAATATTAGGTCCATCAAATCCATCCCTCCGTATCAGCAATCCACAACTCCCTTGCCTGAAACATTCCATTATTTAAGTCACACGTATCATGTACAGTTTAATAATAATTTATGCTTGTATGTGTCATAGCTGTGACTGTGAGTGGTTAGGGAGAATGAGTATAAGAAAGGAAAATAGGCAGCGTATGGAGTTTCTTGGGAGACCCTTACCTTGGTGGATAGTGAGATGTCTCATTTATAGAGAAGATTGAAGAAGCGGCATGGGTATAACAGTAAATGAATTGGTTTTAGTTCCCCTAAGATGCTCGTTTTGCTTTAATAAATTGTAGTGTTTATAATCCTTCTCCATGGCTTGGACTAATGAGGTTTTAATATGATTGAAAAGGGTGCCTGATCCCTTCTTATCTTATTTTATTTTTTACGGAGGTATGCACATTGATCTCTTGTTGAGGTAGACATTTAAGAAAATGTGAATGATTGAAAATGATCTTTAAGCTTTGCTTGTAGAGTGGTGGAGTTTATTGCAATTGGATTAAGGATTAATATTGCTAGCGTTAAGTTCAATAATGAGCTTGTATCCCTTTAACATAAAAATTAAAAGAAATATTGTAATTGATATACGTATTTATTACATGATTGACCCTTTGGTTATGCCTCTTCTTTTTGTCTGTACCATTCTCGTGGCGTCAGAAGTAAATGCTATTTTGCTTATGTTTCACATATTACAATAAAATGTTTGGCACGAGTTAATTATTATTATTTAATTTTTTGATTTTAAGGTGTCCCATTCTTTTAGTGAGAGACAATTTCCCTCCGAACACAAGGCAAGCCCCAGTGTCACATGCCAAATTTTGTTCAAGGGAGAATTCTTGTGCTGCTGGTTTAAGTGGGGAGAACGAATGATTCCACCCCTTTGTCGGGTTTGGCTTGAGGACTTGTAAGAGTCAAGTAGCGGAGTTTGGTTGTGATTTTTAGTACCTTTATGCCATTTTCAAACTTGATCCCTTTACGTGCAGAATCATTGTGAGAGATTATTCTTTATGTTAAAAGTGTCTAGTAGGTTTCATTACATGTTCGTTGGCATCACTTTGGTGGGTACGAGTACGGGTTGGGGGCTATGCCCCGGGAATCCTAGATGCATTTGCTTAGATTTCTTTTCAATTAGCTTTTGAATTGACTGCATAAATCATGTAGGAGACTATTTCTGGGCTGAAACAATTTTGATTTCATGCTTGAATAATGAGGTAATTTAGTTGACTTGCACCTAAAAGTAGACTGCTACTGGATATAGCAAATTAGCAATAAATCTTTCCTTAGACTTAGTCTGAAAAGTGATACTGGTTGGCATGCTACAATGTAAGGGGTAAAGGTCTTGTGAAAACTTGCACCCACGTATTGTTATGTGACATCCTCCAGTTTTTTCCACTGGAAGCAGTGTTATCTTCAGAATTTATACTCAACACTTCACTGTAAGATCTTGGAATACGAGGATATCAAGTAAAATGACCTAGCAGGATTTTGAAATTCGGGTTGTAATGATTTAGGAAAGTCCAGAAACCTCGGCGGACCATGTCTGATAGGTCAACAAGCTATCCGTAGAAAGGACCATGAACCTGGTAGGGCAACAAATTCTCTCTTAGTAATAAACTACATTGCAATATGAAAGTTTACAAGGATATGGTTCCTAAGATTTACTGGCCTTAAACATTCATCTCCTTCAGGAAATGAACCTTGGTGTAGCTTATGATTTTGTGGAATTGGGTTGAATTATTATTAGAAAAAAGTGAAATTGGTTGCTTCTTTAATGAAATGCTAAGAACAATTTTGGGACACTACCTTAGGTTATCACAGCAGTTAATTATACTTTTTATGATACTTTCTTATTTGGACTTTTAGCTTTTTGAAAGATGTCTCACTTGATAGGCTGTGCATACAAGAAGCTGTTATATGTTTCAAATTTCATAGTGCAAACATCTGGTATAATGTATATAGATATTGCTGAACCAATTTAAACAGATTCTGAATTCTCTTACAGAACATACACCAGATACACCTCACTCTTGTACCTGAGCTGATGCTGTTGTTGTATCAATGGATCTCCTCCTGACCAAGAAAATGAGATTGATTGATATTCCTGAACATGTTATGAAGTTTGCAGAAGCTTGTGGGATACCTGCAGCCGGTGTACCAAGAAGGGAGATCTTAGGGCTGCAATGCGGAAAATGTCAGATACACCCGGGCCATACTTCCTATATGTTGTCGTATATCTCACTAGGACCACATTTTATAATTCCTATACATAAAATGAAGTTGATTCCATGTAAATTCAAATTTATTTACATAATTTAATGATTAGACTTCTTATTGAATTGAATTGAATAGAATTTTAGGTTTGTCTTATATAATTTGTGCCCTCTTGTACTAACTCTAGAGAGATCATCAAGAGCAGAACTCCACCTCCTCTTCCTCGATCCTCCACATGAGGACTACTCCTTGTGACATCTCAGTGCTCCAATTAGGCCTCTATTTCTCAGTATTCTCATTGCTATTGAAATGATTTGTCTTATCGTAGAACCTGACATTAACATATGGTTATTTAATTTGTTACTGAAGTAATCTGAATTTAATTTATTTCAGTTCGACTTGCAAGCTTATTCAACCCAAAGTTGAAAAATTACGGACAGGTTGAGCTCAATTGATTAGCTTGGGTTGATGGTGGATTGAGTTATGTTGGGTTAGTGTTAAAGATTTCATACCTCAAGATTGAGCCCCTAACTCACCTAAGTCGCCCCAGTTGCACCCCTAGTGATTATGATCTACTAAACCAATAAACCATCAACAAGGATCCATTTATATTTTTTGAATTGCTAGTGGTCGCCTGTGTTAGGTTGGATGTGTTGTTGCCAACAGCAAAATGGTGTGCACCGAACCCACAATGGGTTTGATAGCTATAAAATCAAGCCACCATGGGTTTGTGTTAGCTCTCCCTAGTTAGTGCACCTGCCTGTACAGAACCCCGACCTCACACGCAACCACTTTTGGTTACTTTCTGTGCAACGCTACTGCTTGATATGGCCCACTATTTGGAACAGAATTTAGCTTTACATCGGAGTGGAATAGATTGGTTTTGTCTTCTGGTGGTAGTACTTTGATGGGTATTGAGGCTTATTCTTGTTCTGATGAGCTATCCTTGAAATGCTTGGGATTCATGGTACCGTTTATGCTAATTATACTATGGATAAAAGTGATGTGGTTTTTACTTTTTGAGTCAGGATTGATGACTATGATTGGAAAGGTTGTACTTTTTTTCTAGCCATGCTGAGATTGTTCACATAGATATTGGTTTTACTTTTGTAGAGATAGTAAAGAATAAGCAATCTAATGCGTCGGTTTGTGCAGATTCACGTTGATTTTGGAAGGTTTGAATAGGACATTGTGCAGATTGAAGTTGATTTTGGAAGGTTTGAATAGGACATGGCAGGAAAGGAGCTGAGCGTAAGATAGATTTTTCTTGTCTTGGAGGCACTGGGCAGGAGCTAAAATGTATTGCCCATTGAGTTATACAACTTTTGGAGATGCAACTTAGGTACTCGATGAGTTGACCAGGGGTAATGCAATTATAAGTGTTTGGCTCACAAAAAAGTGCTGGTTCTGCGTTCTGGATTGTGGTGGATTAGTGGATGAATAGAATAGTAGGGTTGCGAGAGTGCCAGGAACTGCTGTCGTTCCAAAGTAGATATCCAAATAATTATCTAGTTGAAGGTTTGATGGGATCAGGCGATTGTACAAAGGTCTGGAATGACCATCTTCGAAGGGTCTTTTTTGCCTTTAGAAAAGGACTTTGGTACTATTCTATGGCTAATGGAAATGAAGACGGTTTTGAAGGTGCAAGGCTAGAAATTAAAGAAATTGAAGTGCAGGACTGGAAATTAAATGATATAGAAATGCAGTGCTCGGCCGGAAGTAGCAAAAGGAGTGCTGGACTTAACTCAAACGTTATGAGAATTCATCGCTGGAATGAATACTATACAAGATAGCAAAGTGCTGGACTCAACTTAAAATGATCTACATTCATTGCTGGAATGGACAATACATGTACCAAGAAAGTGCTAGGTTTAAACATAATGTAAACTCATTGTTGAAATGAGATTCATATGATTTAGCAAAGATGTTTGTGTTGTATGCGTTGAGCAGGTTGGGCTTTGAGCAGTGTTTGAGGGGAGACTTGAGGAGACCTGTATGTTACATCTTGGTGCTCTATTTATAGAGTTTCTTCACATGCAGCAGCTTAATGTGGCAGCCTTGGCAGCTTCTACTTGGCTAAGCTTGAAGCTGCCAAGTGTTCCATGATCCTTTGGCAATTTGAACCCTCCTTCTTCCATCTTGTTCCTTATCTCCTCCTTTTTTTTTTTTTTTTTTTTTGACCATATCTTTAACTTTGTCCTCCATGATTTCAAGTCGTGTATATTTCTGAACTGAGTTTTCCACTTGGTTTCTTCAAAGGCTTATACATGTCCCACGTTTCCTCGCTCTTTTTCCTTTTTTCAGACATGATTTTATCATCTACATCTTTGTCATCCACGATCTCTGAAAACTTTCTTCAGTTAGTGGCAGTTATCTTCTGAAGCACCACCACTTTCAACTGAAGTGTTTTGTTTGGCCAACTGTCTAACGTTCTCTGTAATCTCTTCCTTCTGCAAAATCCTTATTTTTCTATAATTCCATATATACAAACATATATGTTTTGCAGACCCATGTCTCCTTGATTTTAGCTAACCTTCTTTAGTTGAACTTTCCTGCTCGATCTTTATTTCCATGGCGTCGTGGCTCCCTAAATTTCAGCAACTTTCTCTTAGTCATTGTGGGCTATATTCTAGAATATATATTTACCATTTTGAACCGTCATCCCCACTTCCCTTTTTAATAGCCACATCATTTGACTTAACCAGAATTAGCTGTTGAAGCTTCCTAAAATTTAGGAGAAAATCCAGCCCACATCTTGCTTGGTCAACTCTGGCCTTATTGTAATTGAAAACCTTCCATAATACCAACTCTTTAAAAGAATTGATCTGACGGTGGTCAATACTGTGGTAAGCTCAATAGAACTCACCATGTGTCGAGAAACAATTGGGTAAATGAGCCTTGACTTGGATAATTGTATGAGGTTGCGTTCATGCATGGTAATGACTCCATGCCACCTTTCTAACCTTTTGAAGACATTGTATATATTTATTTAAAGTTGGTCAGTCCTAACAGGACTCACCACTTTCCTTTTAATCAACACTTTCACGTGGTGGAATTTAACTGTACCAATCATTTTGTTTCTATATGAAACCATGTATTTTTAACGGACACTTTGAAGGAAATTCTATCAGGGTTATGATCCGGCGTGGCAAGTTTCATTGAAACTCACCACATACCTCTTCTTTATTGGTGGACCATATCAATAATTCCATGTCATACCTTCCTCTTTTAGATAATTAAAGTATTAATTCAGCGTGCCAAGCTTATTGAAACTCGCCACATGTCGCTTTTCCAGTGGGCCAAAAATAATGAAGTAAACAATAAGTACTGGTGTTAAACAACATAAGATGTGGATGACACAGTTTTACAAGTATAATAGGCCTCGACAGTGGCTGACATCGGATAAATTGGGTGTAATGGGTTTTGGATTGCGTGTGCAATTCATAGATGGGGATGGAAGTGTTATCATTGACACAAACTGAGAAAAGAATTTCCTTCATTCATTTTGAATAATACACAAAATGTTAGCTATATACATCAATCCTAGCAGCAAAAAAAGGAAAACTAACTAGGTTATTTCAGATCCCATTATTTATGGGACATTCTAACAGAATATAAAACTAACTAAATTAGCCTAATTCTAGGAATACAGGCTGTTACAGAATCAACCTAATTCTAGGAATACTGGTTGTTACAGAATTTTATAAAATAGCTAACTATACATGTATAGAATACAAGTCATTAAACACATTTTCCCACACTCCCCCTCAAGCTGGCGAATAGGTATTTTCCATTCCCAGCTTGGATACATTACTCCAAAACACTGAACTACTTAACCCCTTGGTAAGTACATTAGCAAGTTGGTCATGTGTAGACACATAAGGTGTACAAATCAATCCGCTCTCTAACTTTTCTTTGATAAAGTGTCTATCAATTTCAATGTGCTTTGTTCGGTCATGTTATACTGGATTATGAGCTATGCTGATTACAGACTTATTATCACAATAGAGTCTCATTGGACCATCCCACTTAATCTTCATGTCTTCTACGATAATCTTCAACCAAAGTAGTTCACATACACCCTAAGCCATTGCTCGAAATTCTGCCTCCGCACTAGACCGAGCCAC
>NW_026775574.1:93124750-93134750 GCF_030987335.1 Cornus florida
CTGATTATGATGTGATTTATTGCATATTCGTTGGCATCACTTTGGTCGGAAGGAAGGGGGGTTGGGGGCTATGATGAAGTAGGATTTTGTATTGAAGTAAATCTCGGATATGCAGCCAATGCGACTTCGGGAGATGTATGCTTATGTAACAATATTGTAGTAGTTGGAATTTGTCTTTGATGATAAATATATTGTCTTATTCATATGGAATATGCCTTTAAAGATGACGTGTTTTACCTTTTCCCAGTTCATTCAATATACATTAGTCAATAAATCTTTGAAGTCCACCTCTGTAATGAACTTGTATATGTTAGAAGATGGTTTGTTTTTGCTTTTCCCAACTCTATACTATTAAGATGGACATTACCATAATTCTGATTAGCAGATCTATGAAGAAGGTGAAGGGGATACCATCAAGGTTTTGACTTATCTGTTAGAGTATTTCTCAATTTCATCATAGTACCTTATTTGAGGTGGAGAAATCTTTAGTTAAGATGGAATCTAACCTATTGGCATGTTTGAACTAGTTCATGAACTTTGAACCAATTCAACTGGGGTGATGAGTTGGACTTTGACTACTACCTTAGTTGAACCAGTTCAAGGTCGTAAGTTGCAACACTTTTGGGGCAACAAAGTTGAACCAGTTCAAGTGTTGCGGAACTGGTTCAACTCCCTTGGGAAGCTATGTGATTTGTTTTCCTTATTGGTTTTGGAAGGTAGAAGACTTTGGGAAAAAGCTGTAGATTTGGAGAAGAAATTATATCTCTATTTTAGAGTTAGATTAATATGGTAACTCCTTGTAGGAAAGTTGATCATTGTCTAATGTCTAACAAGGAATTGGATTTGAAGACTATAAACAGAGATGGGTATTAGAGAGAGAAAATTGTATAGAGAAAAACAAAATAGAGATTATGAGAGAGAAAAGAGTGTGTAATCAAGTTTTTGAAGTAAAGTTAGTCGTTCTTCGCCCATGGACTAGTCAATTTGCCAAACCACGTAAATCTTACTTTTAGCTTGTGTGTGATTTTTATCTGTTATATTTGCCAATTGTGTGTGTATGAAACCCTAACATTATCCTGGAAAACTATGCTTAAATGTGTAAATTAATAGATCACTTCAGAATGGCATATACGTCACACATCCTAAATCAAGTAAAAGATCTGGCTTTCAGCAAGCCATCGCTACATCTATTTCATTAGGAATTGATGATCTTTTATCATACCTTCCAAGGGATGGCTAGTTCAAGATGACTGTATACAGTATGAAATTGCAGCTTAATTGAATTTTTGTGCTATCGTTGCTTTAACTAAATTTGAGATGAATATCTTGAAATTTGTAGTGTAAGAACATAACCTGGCTCAAGATGATAATGCTGAATGTGGAGTTATGAAGCTGTTAGTTCAGGCCATCCATCCTGCTAGTTTGACATTTAATGTGCCTGGAACTCTACATCTTGGTATGAGCTTTTTGGACTTTAGATGGACTTCCTTAGATTGTATTTTGGATTAGCTTTTGAATTGACAACTTTGATTTCATGGTTGAATAATGAGGCATTTCATTTAACCTGTTTTCAATGGAGTACAAAATTTGATTTATAAATAAAAGTAGACTGCCTGCTGGATGTAGCAATAAATACTATTTTTTATTTGATCCACAATGTGAAAACTTGCACCCACGTATTGTTTTTTGACATCCATTTTGTTATGAAATAAGGATCGAATAAGAGTTTATGAGAACAAGAGAAAAATAATAACAAGAAAAATGAATAGGCACACACAAAACCAATATATTTTCTTCAAGTGTCACTTGAAGATTGCACACACAAAAGGATTTTCTCACACACACAAAACCAATATATTCTCTTCATCCGAATATTGTCTTACTCTTGGATGCCTCTCGGATGCTTCAAACTATGGAGGGCAAAGGCTATTTATAGCCAAAATGGGACACCAAAATGAGGCTACTTGGTGACCACTCAAAAGACTTGTTGGGCACACATTCTTGGAGGCCAAGGCTACTTGGTGACCACTCAAAAGACTTGTTGTGCACACATTCTTAGAGCCAAGAATCTTGATGCATCATAGGTGATGCAAGCCTCAAATTGAGCCATATGTTCAACAAATCTCCATCTTGGCGAAAATTCTCCACCTTGGCAAAAATTTCGAATGAGCCACAAACTCCATCCTTGGCAAAATTTCTCCGCCTTAGCAGAAATGATAAGACAACATCATAAAGAGTCTTTCTTCAACACAATGTGAGTAATAAAAATAACGCCATCATCATCTCCAACAGAAAACAAATTAATAAAGAATTTTAGTTAAATTTGAGTCATCCTCAAACTTAACACTTGGGCTCTCATTCTTCAACCCATGCATGTCTTGCGTAGCCACAAGCATACCTTCAGTATTTGTGTCAAACTCTAAATGCTTACCAAAAGCAACCTCAGAAATTCCAAGTTTGACATCTCCTTCGGCAACTTTTTCCAACAGCCCATAAACCACCGACTGGTAATGAAAAGTCATCTTCTCACCCTTGTGGAGAATAGGATGTCCTTGACTTTTCCTCGCATCTCTGTTGTGACCAACTACTTGCCTCCCACGTATCTTAATGGCACTCGAATGGACTATCTCATTGCCACCAAGATTATTGCAAGTCAATATCACACCTGTCCTCATGGGTTTGCCTCCCTGTAAGGACTGCTGCAATTTCAGTTGCCATCTGCAAACGGATTTCATTCTCCCACCATGTTGTGTAGTCCCCTCACAACCCTTTTGAGAACTAGGATCGTAACTCCTCTTTTTATCTTTTCCTTTGCCAATACTTTGTTGAGTAAGCAGGGTCTGCATCTTAATACGCCAAAGACTAAAACTAATCTTGCCATCAAATTTCTCAATCTCGTATTTTGTCGACATCTCAAAAACTCCCCAAAAGCTCTAATATCAGTTTGTTATGAAATAAGGATCGAATAAGAGTTTATGAGAATAAGAGAAAAATAATAACAAGAAAAATTAATAGGCATACACAAAAGGGACAAGGATTTATACGTGGTTCACCCTCACAAATAGGGTTACATCCACAGGCGATGATGATTCGTATCACTATAAAGAAGAAGATTACAAACTGAAAAACATTTTGGTTCTTCCTCACAATAATCTCTTTTCTCACACCACTCACTCACCAATAAAGAAGACTCACTCAACACTCAAGAAATACCCCAAATAGTATATGGTTTTAACAAAGAGAAAAACCCACCCAAAGACAAGCTTCAAGTGTCACTTGAAGATTGCACACACAAAAGGATTTTCTCACACACACAAAACCAATATATTCTCTTGATCCGAATATTGTCTTACTCTTGGATGCTTCAAACTATGGAGGGCAAAGGATATTTATAGCTAAAATGGGACACCAAAATGTGGCTACTTGGTGACCACTCAAAAGACTTGTTAGGCACACATTCTTGGAGGCCAAGGCTACTTGGTGACCACTCAAAAGACTTGTTGTGCACACATTCTTGGAGGCCAAGAATCTTGATGACATCATGGGTGATGCAAGCCTCAAATTGAGCCATATGTTCAACACATTTTATATCTTTAGAATTTATAAGTGTCACATCAGATGATCTACAATCATCACATGTGTGCGTTATCGCACGTGTGTGCTACTTATGGGCCGTCCAAGCAGTACAACACTTTATTATGTTTTGCATAGGATAGGAACGGTGGAGCTAATGATAATGTAGAATTAGGTTTGAGTTATTATTAGAAAAAGTGAAACCAGTTGTAGCTATAAAGATGACAAGAATAATTTTGATTATTCTATCCAACTTGATAGACTATGAATTATGATAATTTGAAGCTGTTAAACGTTTAATACCAAAAGAAGGGAAAAGAAAAAAAATAAAAAGACAAAAAAAGACGTGCAGTTGCGTCTTGCGTTTTATTTTTCAAGTTATTCTATAAAAAAATAAATAAATAAAACCAGAGCCACTTATTGGTGGATGGTGGACCATTGGACGTTCACTTAATGTTTGACATGGGTTCTAATTATACGAATTAAGGGGAGAAATTATGGATAATAGCAAATAAAGCAATGTTTTTCACATGTTTAAATTATTACAAGTACAAATTTTGAGCTAATTCACATGTCAAATAATTATTTATTTATTTAATTTGAGTTTCTAACCTTTTCAATCGATTTAAAAAAAAAATAGAATTTTGAAGCTTAAAATTAGTTGGACTTTACAATAAATAAATAAATAAATAAAATACTAATAGTATTCATCATGTTCTTAATTGAATAAAAATGATAGAACACAATTTTTGAATAATAAAACCAAAAAATAAAAAATAAAAAATAAAAGAAAGAAAGAAAGAATAGACCGTCATCATTCTTTAAGAAAAGAATATAGGATATGGTCCCACCTTTTTTATTTTATTTGGGAATTTAAAAAAAAAAAAATTTCTTAAAAAAAAAAAAAAAAATATCAAAGAGGAGAAGGTAATATTCATTTCCTTTGTTTGTTATAAAAATAAATAAATTATGAGTCATGCTATTTACCCGACAAATAAAAATCTACTACTTCACCGAGTCTATGTGGATGTTCATATGTCAAATATAAAAAATCATATCAATGTCCTAAGATTTTTTTTTTTTTTCGTAGTTGTTACTCACACACACGTCTCTTCTGAGAATTGAACCCCTGTCTTCCTTCCGACACTGCTACGCCACTGCCCGTTGGTAACGTCCTTAGATTTCATCTTAATATTCTTTGTTAACAATTAATGTTTGAATCACCCGGTTGTTAAACGTTTAATACTAAATTACAAATAAAAGTCAAAAATAATATCAAAGATTTCATCTTAATATTCCTTTGTTGATAATTAAAGTTTGAATCACCGTGTTGTTAAACGTTCAATACTAAATTACAAATAAAAGTCAAAAATCATATCAACCTCCTAAGATTTCATCTTAATAATCTTTGTTAACAACTAAAGTTTGAATCACCTATTGTTAAACGTTTTATCCTAAACAAAAAAATAAAAATAAAAAAAAACATGTGGAGTTGCATCTTGAGTTTTATTTTTCAAGTTATTCTATAAAATAAAATAAAAAACATGCGGAGTTGCGTCTGGGCCTTCACTTGATGTTTGGCATAGGTAGGGGTGACAATTCGTGTTCATGGGTTATAATTGTGTCGTGTCGATATAAGGGTATTATACGAAACAGGTAAACCCAAACATAACCAACTTAATAAAAGTGTTAAGAATCCTCAACACTAACCCAACCCGTTTATTAAACGGGTAAATGAGTTAATTCGTTTAATGACCTGTTTATGAAAATGAAGCATTTAATATTTAATCAAATAATAAATAATAATAATAAAATTGTCACAGTTAACCCAAATATTCAAAATAAGGAAAAAATTATAAGGACAAAGTTTATGTTGAGATGACTTAACAATCCATAGTAACTGGGTTTAAACAGGTAATATATTACATATGTTATATTTACGTTTATAACATATTGAGTTAAACGAGTCATAAATGGGTTACACGGGTTGAACCTCTCAACACTAACCCGACACGGTTAAGTTAACAGATTAATCGTGTCAACTTGTTTATGACTCGAACCTGTTTAAGGTCAACACAAACCCGCTTATCTCGTGTCGTGTCAATCCGTTTAATATTTATTGTACAAGTGCTTTTGACTAAATTACCCTCATTTGGTCACTATTTAGTAGTTAATTTTTTAGTTTGGTGACCATTTGTCTTTTTTGGTCACTAAAATCTAATTTTCCCAATAAAGTATTGGAGAGAAATTAATCTCTAAGTTTTCAACTTACTTCTATTAAAAATTTCTCTGTTTGATTTGTAGGAAAGTCTTGACTTTTTTTAGATTTTGAAGTTGACATAATAGGATTCTAAGTTATTTTTTGAGATCCTTAAATCAAGTTTCCAGTTAAAAATAAATAAATGAATAAAATACTATATTGAGCACCTTTTCTTGTTACTTAAAATTTGTTATTTTTTCAATCTTTCTACGTCGTCTAATAAGTTGTCATTTTAAGAGAATTAAAATAATAATTTTATTTATAGAAAACACTATCACGTACTTATAAATAAAATTAAAGTAATCACGTCCCTACTTCTTTTATTCCCCTCTCGTTTTCTTTTCATATCCTAGCTCCCAAACATAGCCCAATGCTACTTTATCTCAATTATGTGATTAAACAAAGATAGGCTAGATAATAGTGTATTCTTGTTACATGTCCTACTCAATTTCCTTTTGTGAATGGATCCTCTCCACACAAAACTTCTCATACCACTTCCCTTCCCTACTTCCATTCCCCTCTCCATTTCTTTTCATATCCTGGCTCGCAAACATAGCCCAATTCTGAACCCTCTGTTTTCACCAGAACCTAAAAAATGGCGGACTCATTCCCCAAAACACATCTCAAACGTCGTCTGCAACTCCAAACCCACCATCACCGAAACCCCCCAAACCTCCATTTCCGAAGACCAACCCACAATGGCAGAATGGGTTCTTCAAAGCGGTGGCAATGGATTCCCGAGAGGAGAGGAGAGCGGTGATCGGCAGGCACAGAGGCGAGGTAATTTATTTCATTAATTTACGGGTTGCTTAAATTTCCAAATCCCAATCCCACATCGAGAAAATAGAATATTAGATTTCGGTTAATAATAAGCGGCGTTGCAATCCAATATTGCCGAGACCAGTAGCGCGGGCTTGTGACCAAGCGGGGCATTAAAGTGGTTGGATTGGATTGGAATGTGCAACTGAAACTGCCTTAGCTGGAAAGAATTGTTAAAAACTGAAATCTGAACCTTAGCTGGAGAATTGTTAAAAACTGAAATCCGAACCTTAGCTGGAAAACTTGCAATACATGAATAATGCCCTAGCTCGCTATACATGGATTGTTAAAAATTGAGACTGCCTTAGCTCCGGAGAACTATCCTCCTAGCTCTGGACTGGTGAATTGTTAAAATTGAAACTGCAACTGCCTTAGCTGGAGAACTAGCCCGTCACACATAGACAACCACTTTTTGGTTCAGGTCTTTGATTTTTTATGGTGTGTGCATGTTATATGTTTCTAGTGATGATAGGTGAAGAACTAGCCCGTCACATATAGACAACCACTTTTTGGTTCAGGTCTTTGATTTTTTATGGTGCGCGCATGTTATATGTTTCTAATGATGATAGGTGAATACTCCAAGAGAGAGAAGAAGAAATTCTCTTATTGCATATTTAGAAATTGTATAGAAACAATACATAAATAGGAAAATTTGGAGGCTACAGACCAGCTACTCAATTTCCTAAATTGATGGAATAAAACAAGCAACAAATAAATTGGAATTAAACTAGGAAAGTCAACACACAGAAAGAATCAAATCAACATTAAATTGGAAAAACAATCAGCTAGCATTTACACCCTAAGATTAGGGTGCCAGCTATTCATGGATAAATCCATGTCTCCACTACGTATTGAGAAAAAAGAAAGAATTCACAACACTCCCCCTCTAGGTAGAGCATAGATGTCGATCATGCCTAGCTTGGCTCCTAATTTTTCGAAATTCCATCTCGGTAGGCCCTTTGTCAAGATATCAGCAGTTTGGTTACTTGTAGGAACAAATGTCATACAGATTGTTCCTTCTTCAATTTTCTCTTTGATAAAATGACGATCTACTTCCACATGCTTTGTTCGATCATGATGAACAGGGTTATGAGCTATACTAATCGCATTTTGATGATCTGTATGCATTGAATAAATTCTGTTTCAGTTCTTGCATGTCTGAGTTTCAATTTTGTTATTTAAGTATGCTAAATCAGTACAGTTGTAATTACTGTAATGGCTTTCAACTATTGTAAACAATCCATAGGGATGCTACTGGGGTTATATAAGACTCTTAGATTCAGTATTGAAGAGGAACAGAGGGGTTGGAATGGCCGGAGATAGAGCAGATGGGCTGAAACGGAGCGAAATTGGGCTGGAGGCTCTCAGAGGAGGAAAGAGCCGGCTCCATGGAAATGGGAGCAGGCTCTATGCACAAAAGAGCCTGCTCCCAAAGTTATGGAGCAGGCTCTCTCAATTTTGCCTTTTCTGAATATTTTTTCTTTTGACGCACTGTTTTGAGACTGTTTGAAGGTTGAACTGTTCTAAATGGTTCTGGGATTTCACAGAGGGAATAAGAAGTTAATTTTAGATGTTATTAATACCTTTAATTGATTAAAGTTTACCTCCAAGTTAATGGGACAAACAGTATAAAATTAATGCACTTGCTATGCTGTTAACGGATGGAAGAGAATTAATTGCTTAATTTAATTTTAGCAATTAAATGGGATATGGTCTAATTATAAAACTTATTTTTATATGCATGATAGGGTCATTTATTTGTTAGTTTTGATCTATGCATGCTCTAGATGCTAATTTTTGAAATATTAAACCTTTTTCTACAACTGCATGGATTAACGCTTGAATTTTAATTGTTGGAATATTAGACTCTATTCTGCAATTACCTGGATTATGGTTTTGGATTTTAAATTGCTGTACTATTATTTATGGGCTGTAATTTACATGGTTTTGGACTTTAATTGCTGAATTATTATATTAAATTCTGTCAATTATCTGGATGTTGTGGATTGTATACACTGGTATGGAACGGTGGCATACTAGGGATGGTTTAGCTCAAAATGTTAAGACCTACCCTATTGGATTAAAGGAAATGATTGTAAAATATTGAATCCTAATTTTATTTAAGTCAGATCGACTGAGTAAGTTAGTGACTATCTGGATTAATTGTGTTTGTGGTTAAGTCAGATCGATTGAGTAAGTTGAATGACTACCCGGATTTATTGTTATTCACGGTTAAGTCAGATCGACAGAGTAAGTTGAGTGGCTAACCGGATTAGGAGTCTTATGTCAGATCAACAAAGAATTGAATGACATACTCTGGCTTTGGACGGACTTTATATATATGATTATGGTACCACGATATGAGCTTGAGTCTCAGAGTCGATGGTTAGGGTGCGTATATGCAGTGGATGTGTAGCTAGCTATGATAGGTTGAGGTATATCTTATTAGGCTTAGGTACTCATGCCCACTTAGGTGCATTTTGCATGTTGCCTTTTATTCAGGTTAAAACCCCCTATATAGTCCAGTGAATGTCCTTATTGTGGATATATATATATATGTATGGACTAGATAGATATTGTTGAGATATCTATGGTGTATCTGCGTATCGAGTCACTGTATGGACTGCAGTTAGATTAGAACTTATTCGTGGGCCTGAGCCACCATTATATTTTTCAGGTAACGGACGATTCTAGTCTTAGGGCTTGTTCAGCTAAGCAGATGTGGTCATTCATTCTACCGACGACGTAGGATTTCATTCCATGTTTTAGACTTGGTTTTTATTTTCGGTTATTTAGTTTCAATTGGGATTTTATTTAGGAGTCCACTAGATGGATTCCCGAGTTGTACTCTTGGAGGTTTTGGATGGATTAGATTATTTAATCTTTATTGGTTGAAGATTTGTATAATTAGTTTTTCTTTCAGCTCTATTATATTTTATATTGCATTTTTATATTCTGTGTTCATTTTAAAATACTTTAACTGTTTGATATTCCCTTAGGTTTAGGCTTGGGCCTGTCAACCCGTGTCTCGGATCCGCGTGGTATCACATTGAGCATGCTATAACACAAATTAAGGAGAATAATTCACAAAAATTAAAGAAAATGTGAATTAGAAACGGATCCGAGTGGTATCACATTGAGCATGCTATAACACAAATTAAGGAGAATAATTCACAAAAATTAAAGAAAATGTGAATTAGAAACCCCTACATTGAAAAAGAATTTTCCTCACTAGATCATCAAAGCCTCAAGCTCCTGGCCTCCTCTACAACTCTGAGCTCTCTCTTTGTCCTTCCTCAATCTCGGCCCTCTCTGTCTCTCTCTATATGGGAGCTCTCGGCTCATTGT